>NC_081288.1:48086067-48189674 GCF_030490865.1 Poecile atricapillus | reverse complement strand
TAAACTAATGAACAAGCTGATTATGACTAGGGCTATTTGCTATGGAAAAAAGGCCTAACTGTAAATCTTGTAAGGCAATAAGAGCATTTATACTTAAATGTGTTTCACACTTTTACTGAAACATCATTCAAATTCTATACTTTTGCAATAGGTACTTTAGACAAAGTGCATCTGAGATGTAAACACTTTAGACAACATACTGCTGACGTGTAGAAATGAGTTAAGAGATGTGTTTAAACTATTTGACTGCAGCACCTAAGTTTTTTGTGTCTGGCTAGAAGAGCAGGCCATGAAGTGAGGTCCTTGGGAAAGGCTTTCGAGAAACTTTCTGCTGCCAATTTAACAATCTTGAATCTGTGCAACATGCTGATGAAGACTGTGTTTGCACAACTATCAGGAAGAGCTGATACTTGTAATACCCACAGAAAGTAGAAAACAAGGCAACAAAAGAGAGCTGCAGCATTAGGTTTTAGTACAGGAAAGCACTTATGGCTAGTCTCTCTGTAATAAACTCTCCCAAAATCTATGCAGATCAGCTGTACTGGAATGTGTTTATGTGAAGCAAGGATCTGTAAATTTACTGCAATTCAGTCATAATGACCAGAGGTTATTAGTGCGTGCATATACACACAATATTACACATATATTATAAATTAAACATTCATTTTCATTTTCAACACTAATTCCCCAATTAGTTTATATTCATCAATATACGTTTGCTACCAGATCAATAACTAATCTGTTTGCCAATTTATTGTATCAGGAAGGTGCATCAGGCCAATAATTTTCTAGTCAGTCTCTTGTGTTAACTGAAAAAAAAGGTAAGAAAGTATTTTAAGTATTTTGACAACTACAAATGAATAAACTATTTCAATGCAGCAAAAATGCTTTGCATTCTGACCCATCTAAGAAAGCAGAGTCAAAGCTGTTATTTATTTTAGAACATTAGATATTTTAGGAGCAGAAGATGCATCATGTTATATTAATGTAGCTATTTTATTTAAATTTGCATCTACCCAGTATAAAGGAGTGGAGATAATTCAGTGCAGGACCACATGAAAAACATGTTACAGCAGCACAACTGGGAATTTGTGTCATATAAATGAAAGGAAGTCTCCAGCAGAAAAGATGCTGTAGCAGCTCTTGGCTGTCACTGTGTAAGTAGACAGATGAGTGTTTTTGTGACTCACAAAGCTGGAAGGTTTATATTGTATTAATGGGCTGTTTTCATCTGATTGCATGGATCAAATCCCAGCATTTGGCCAGGCTGGCTAGAGCTGGAAATCTGCCAGCTATTACACTGTCCTATGTAGAAACAAAGTGAGAAAGGCTGTTTTTCAGGTTCTCTGTGCAACTGACATTTTTAAAGGATGGTCTGCAAAATCCTGTGAGTGCCTGGGAGGGTACATGGGAACAGGTTGCCAGCCTGGCCTCAGGTGCTCTCTCTGAACAGCATTTGCCGCTGCCATGGCTGGAAGCAAGCTACAAAGATGGAGCTGGTCGGCCTGAGCTGGTGGGACATTTCTTGCATTCTCTCCATGGTTCACTGGAAAAGTCAGCCTCATTCAAAACTACTGTCACTTTAGATTATTCTTCCTCTTCTGGAGGAATCCGAGGCACTTTGGTCATCTTTTTCAGAAATTGATGTTACGGCATAATATTTAAAGCTGATTTCAAAATAGTCTTGCATATTTAAAAGGAAAACAACCTGCTCTCTGAAGGTTGGGATTGCAATGATCTCTTTTCTGCATGGATCTTCTGCACATATGAAATTTTGTAAATTATGTATTCTGTTTCACAGAATTACTATATTTATTACCAGAGGAAAATAGATTTTTATTACAGCCAAAGGCTGCTTTGATTAAATATAAAATTATTAACTATGCAAAGCCCATCCCAAAGCTCCCAATAGTTTCAGCTGGATGCTTTTTCTAGAACTTTTAATTAAAATTGTTCTAAAAAGCCACAAGTTAACTGCATGTGTACTTAAACTGAGGTTAGCTCTTCGGTTTTGCTGGTTGCTGTATGCCATCTAATTAATCTGTAGTGATTAAATGTACATAAAATCATCTGAAATACAAGGTAATTTGTGCAGCTATGGAACAGTGAAGAGCTTTTAGTAGTCCTTGACATAATTGTTTTATCTTTGGAAAATAATTTCAAAAGGCTGCAGATGATAATTGTTCTGATGAAGCAAATGTGGAAAACAACATAGCAGCCACACATGGTAAAAAAACCAGCAGCAGAGACTTAGAGAGATGGAGGCCTTTGCTTTTCAGTGTGCAGCTTGTCTTTGTTTCTAGAGGTATTGGCTCTTGTTGGCTGTCCTGAAAAGTCTGGGAATTTCTCTGTGCTGTCTGGCAGTTTGCATCTCACTGCTGTTTTGTTGAACTGATTGTTGTGCAGCTAGGAGGTGGCTTGGGGCTATGTTTTCTTTCATGATTCATGAAAAAAGTTAGGGCTGAGTTTTCCAATGGGATTGAGAAAGCAAAGAGCTCCTACAAAAATCCACAGAAGAGCTGTGCATCATAACAAAATGATACGTACTGTCTCCAGAAGTAGTGCCTCACCTCCCGTTAGGCTTCATGTCTTTTTGTTATTTTTACCAATTGTTAGTTCTTTTCACATAAATGAAAGAGCGTCTTGGTTTGGAGTAATATTAGTATTCAGAAGGCTCATCCTAAATATGCCACAGGAGAAGAAGCAAATTACTTTTCAAGATCCTAGCTGGATGCTGGATCATCCCTATCATATCTGCACAGTTAGTTTGTCATAGCACAGTCTGTGTCCTAACCTCATGATTTTAATGTATATGAGCCTCTAGCTCTTAATGGTACATTAGCTTAATTTGTACTTGACAAAAACAACGTTCCAGTTTTGTGCATTTTGGTCTATAAATATCATTCTACTTCAGGCAACAATACTCGCCTCCTATCAAATACACCTCTAACTTTTTTTCACAAAACTTTTTTTTTTTAAATTAAGATTGATTTTGCATTCACAAGCCTTGTTTTACATGTGCATTCCATGGGGTTAATCAGTGTATACAAGTACATATATTCTAGTTTTTTCCTATTTATTCTGAGGGCTTCTCCACTTTATTATTTTGACACAGAAGGGAATTTCTGAACATGTCAAACATCCTGTGAATGGTGGTTTAAAAGCCTCTCTCATGCCATGTGACCAAGAGCAGACTCCAGGCACAAACAGGCATATGCTACATGTCACAAGTTAAAAGCAAACCAGTGTGGCAGTGTCCTGACCCAGCTGTACACAGAGACCCTGTTTTGTGGCTAACTCTGCTTCTATCCACTGTGTTACTGAGGCTGAGTCAGAAACCTCAGGGCACATCTGGTTTTGGTGCCAGCCTGCTGCTGAAGGAATATGCCAGAGGCAGAGCTTGATGGAGTCATGCAAAGTGCTCACACTGGGAGTAATTCCTTGCAGTCATCATCATTTCCAGGAGCTGTACCTGCAAGCCATTTACATCTGTATCTGACAACTAATGTGCAGACCTTGAATGGAGTTCTTCAGCTGTCAAATCGATTGGAAATGCAGATATGCTGGCACAAGAACTGTCCTACTTCTCCTAACACTGTGCCGTGATCCCCTCTTGGTACCAGTCTGAAACATTGGTGACATTTGGAGATGTATGAATGAGGGTCAGATATCAGTCATGACTTTTGCCTGGTTTTGCTTTGTGCTGTTGCTGCAGCTGTTATCAAATTCCAACATCTGTCCTTATTACAATTTACTTTGTGAATGTGCTGTTTTTTGAGGTTCAGAGGTGCTTTGCAAACATGCAATCAGCCACACAGCACTTCTGAGGTGTGGTGTAACAAGTATGCATCATGTTTGGGGATGGTTGTCTGCAAATATGGAAAAATAATTATATTCTCTATTTTTTTTTAAATCAACAGTTTATTACTGAAGTTACAGTAGAAGTCAACTATCTTCAGCATAACAGCAGGGAGGGAAAAAGTCAAAATACAGTGAAGTATTAAAATACAGTTAAGTAAGGTTAAGTTACTGTGCAAAGATGACAAGGCTATGCCAGTGATAAAGGCAGAACTTGGACATTTCCAGTTCTGTCCCGTCCAATTCACAACTCCGCTTCCACCTTTTTTTTTAACATAACTTTTAAATGAAAAAGCATTTATTGTCTGAGTGCAAGACCTGGCACAATACATATCTCCACCATAGCTGTTCTAAGCTTCAGTATTCAGTACCTTACACCTTTACAGTCCCTTTCAAACCCAGTTCATTATGATCTTTTGTGTAAGTCTTTCTAAATTCACAGATAATTGACAAGACAGCCTCTAAGGGGCTTAGAGTGAACTATGTTAGTGAAGCTGCTTCAGGAAGTTCTAGTGCAGAGAAGCCTAATATATTAGGGGAAAAAAATGATTGCCCATGCACAGCAACAGCTGTAATAAATGAAATACCTCCGTTGATTTCTATTTTATTTTTTCACAAAATACCCAAAGGCAATAATCCACTTTCTGGATTAACAGCCTGTAAAATATTACTCTAAAAAATAAAGCCATCTTTGAGCTAACTTACAGAAGGCATCAAGAGGCAGTAGCGTCTCCACTGTGTTCTACTTGTGTAACTTGAAACCATGCTGAGTGAAAGCTTTTTTTCTGTTTTTATAAGACATGGGAAGAATTATTTCTGTCCAAGACTATAAATCAGACCTCATCCTGGGAAATAGGTTTACAACACCCTTGAATATTACTATCTATTAATAGATATGTTCTCCCTGGATTAACAAATGCCATAGTAGTAAATTTTTATAATTTTTCAGCATTTTGAATTGTTCTCTTCCTGTCTTTTACTGATTTTATTTTAATATCTGATTTTTTTTGCCTTTTAGCAAAAGTTAATGCCGTTTAGTAAATTGAAAGAATATTCACACAAATGTGAGGTATTTAATACTAAAGAGCCATTTCTATCCTCCTCATCAACTTGAAGATCTGGCTGGCTCTACTGCACATTGCCTGTGCCTTGTGTCCAGGAAAGTAGTCATTTTATCAAAGTCTGACCATTTTGAAGATTTTCTACCTTTTGGGGAGTTACAATAAGTGTCAAATAGAAAGGTTTATAAACCTCTCAGAAGAATTTGCACAGGTCCATATTTTGAGTGGGTGGGAAAAGCACCTGAAGGGTGAAGGGAAGGAGAGGGGATTTGAGGGGACCATGGGTAATGTGGAGAGAGAAAGCAATTGTCTGTATGGTAAATAACACTAACATTTTAATAAAGATTATTTTCAAAGCAAGATCTTTCAGTGATTCAGTGTTTCAGTGATTCAGTTTTTTCAGATAACCTCCAGAAGTAGTTATTCTGGCAAAACCGTGAGGCAGGAGGCTCACAAGTGTTGAGAGAAACAGCAGCCAGGACAAATAGGAAGATTTGTTAATCTAGTTTAGCATGGAGGAGTTCATAGAATAAAATTAAATGGTGTCCCCATGCTTAGGATCATTATGGGATTGGCCAGTCTTTAGGTTCATAATACACAGTGTGAAGGCGTTAAAGTACAATTAGAAGAAAAGGATGATTACACTTAGGGAAGGCAAAGGGTAAGCACAGCATAAGGAATCACAGACTAACAGGGGTGGATGGTTGCAAAGCCAGGCTAACCTGATAGTCTTTTTGATTAGAAAATGCCTTATCTTGACAAAGAGTATGTGGTAGGTCCTCTTTATCTGGGCTTCAGATAAACAAAAATATCTGACTTGATACTATAAAGGAAAATGTTAGCTAAACTGGAAGAGAAGCGCTTAGATAAGTTGTCATAAGGAGGACCTGGAGTTCACTCTGTAGGTGTATCTAGCTACATGTAGCACTAAAAAGGAAAGTGAAAGGTTGGGGAGAGGTTACTGCTGGAACTCCAGAAGAGTTTGTCTTTGCAGTGATCTTATTTAATACTTTTATTAGTGACATTTGCAAAAATATCAGCAAACTTCACCTGCCATTTCCTAATGACATGCTTAATGTCTTTTTGAAATACAGATGGCTTCAGCTGGACTGGGAGCCCTGGGTGGGAAAAGGAGGGGAGGAGGGGAGAAGGCTAAATGGTGAGGCAAGAAAGTGGAGAAAAAAGAGACATGCCATAACAAGTCATGTTTTATGGAAATACAGTAATTAGAGTGTAATAAGAAGAGGGAAGAGGATGAGACTAGGCCCATTATTTCTCCCATTTGTTCTGCTACTGTGAGATTTTAAAATGGCTCTTGTACCCATTTGACTGGGAGGGTGTAAGCATTTCAGAAGAGTAACCTTCACCTAACCGCATACTTAACTCCTTAAACCCTGCCCTATTTGATAGGTGGTTAGATTATATTTTATTACTTTAAATTAAAGCTTCAGAAAGCAGTGTGTCATTTCTTGCATTCCAAAATGTCCAGGAACCTGATGGAAAGACTGCCTTGAAGAGTGAAATATGTGATTTCATACAGTTAGGCTCAGTTCAGCTTTTCTGGTTTCTAGGCAGACAATTTATGTTAGGCTAGTGTGTCAATTTGCAGCTCCTACTGCTCCCTATCCATTCTGTCCTCATTTTTTAAGGAAGAGGGAAAATCCTGTGTTCTATTAGTTGACTTAACTTTTTAAGAAGCTTGTCTGACTGTCCTGGGCCTGGAGCAGAAGCATAGACCTAATAGGGAGATATGTCTGCTTAACTGCAGGGCTTTGACAGCAGCTCTAAAAGCGCATTTTGAGTTTGCTTCCAGGCTGTTGTGCACAGTGGCTCTTGGCTTGCCCCATGGACCATGTGCATCTCCTGCTGACAGGCCTTGAGGAACCCTGTACCTCCTCCTACCCAAATAATTCAAGGTGAAATGAGGATGCTGATAACTTTTGGTGCTCGTGCACCTTGGCTGCTGATCACGCACGAGGATGTCAGATGGGATGGCATTGCCCTCTCTGAGATCACAGTGTCACAATCCAAGTAATTCCTCTCTCGTTCAGTAGAGCTGTGTGACGTACAGGATGTGATGGCTGGCCTGCGGCTTATTTCCACTGACTGCAACATCAGTAGGGTGAAGCTGGGTACCTGACCTCGCCATTTCTAGATTTTTCTAAGGGTAGGGTTTGGAGGGATAGGAGGGATTAAAAATGCATGTTGTGAATATCTGTGAGCACTGGCTACCTTGACTGCATTTTGGTGAGCCTTACACACTGACAAGAGTATGATGATATTTCCATTTGATATTAATGAAGGCACTCAAGGTCAGTATGCAAATTATTTTCTACGAAAATCTCTGAGAATCTTCATTAAGAGCCTATTTGTCTGCAATGTATGTAAATATTGAATTTTCACAGAATTTTCACAAATTAGAAACCTACATCCCCTTTTCTCAGATGTTTTCTTTATTGTCTAGCAATATCAATAATTAACTGCAAAGTAGCCACAGTGAGAAACAGAATCATGAATATTCACTTGGCTGGTTTATTCTTAAAGCTGTCTGCCTGAAAAGCAACCTACCATTCCAGTATTTCCCATCTCTTATATGAATAGTAATCAAAGAATTTTCTTTATTGTGGCAGATAAAGAGAAACACAGTGGACAAAACCGTTTATGCCTGGAACAAAGAAAAGCAATAGAAGGGTTGGAGACCTGCAGTCGGGTGGTTCACTCTCAGATGTGGAGGCTGGCCAAATTTCCCCGGTGGCCTGGCCTTTCTGCCATGGTTCCACATCAGCAACCGAGCCCAACAAGTGTCAGCATGAATTCAAATAGCAGAATTGATTGCTGGGAATGATTTATGCCTGTCTGCCTCTCCTTGGGTGGGGAAGGTTTGTTTAAATTTTGCCCTGCCATTTTGAGCTGGCTTCAGACATTTCCCAATTTATTGGAAGCCTCTGCTTTTCAGATGCGGTTCTTTTCACCAATAATTTTATTCTATGACATTTTACTTTACTAGCTTGTAAAGCCAGCTTACCATGAAAGTTTAAAGAAACATGGCTTTCTTAAAGAATCTATCAGCAGTAACAAGAAAGCTACTTTCAAGTCCTACATGATGTGGATTTTGAAATAGGAGCCCCCTTGGCTTTAAATTCAAGGGGAAAAATACACTTTTCTTCAACTGAGATGTTCTAAAACATAACCTTTTCAACAAATAAACCAAGAGGAAGCCTTTGAATCCAGTACACCTGAGCTGTTAGAACGCATAAGACTTGGTTGAAATTTGTACTTCACTACAATTTATTGATCCAGTTGCAAGCTTATGCTGTTGCTCCCTACCTGCCTCCTATTTAAAGAACAAACAAAAATTTCACAAGCTGATGTTGCAGTATGATGTCGCAACATCATATTTTTGTTTCTATGAGAATAGACTAGAATAGAATAAAATATTTACAGTTGGAAGTGACCTACTATGATCATCTAATCCAACTGCCTAACAGCTTCAGGGCTGACCAAAAATTTAAGCATGTTGTTAAGGGCATTGCTCAAATGCCTCCTAAATGTGGACAGGTGTGGGGCATTCAACACCTCTTTAGGAAGCTTGTGCCCATGTGTGACCACAATCTGTACAGATTGACCACAAAGTACAGAAACCTCCTGTGGTGCAGCTTTGCACTATTGCCGTGTGTCCTGTGACTGCATACTAAAGAGATCAACACTGCCCTCTCCCCTTTCTCAGGAGCTGTAGAGAGCAACAAGGTTGGTGCCCATCCTCCTTTTCTCCAAACTAGACAAACACAGAGTACTAGACTGCTTCTCATAGAACTTTTCTTCCAGCACTTTGACTAGCTTTGCTGCCATCCTGCAACATTCAAGTACCTTCACATCCTTTCCAAATGCTGGTGCCCTGAACTGCATGGAGGTACCCCAGGTGAGGCTGCACCAGCTCTGAATGCAGCAGGATAATCATCTCCCTTGACAGGCTGGTGAAGCTGTGTTTGATGCACCCTAGGATGGGGTTTGCCCTCTTGGCACAATGCTGACTCACACTGAGCCTGCTGTCAGCCAGCACGCCCAGATCCGCTTCAGCTGCGCTGCTCGTCAGCCGCTCCTCTCCCAGGCTATACTTGTGCACAGCGCAGATATTTTATATTTTACTAGTTTCTTGTCTCCTGCTGAAGAAACTCGCCAAAGTTAGTGTAAACAAACTCTTCAATGCACGGGTCATGGTAAGATGACAAATATGACATCTTAAAATCTGTGAGGTTTAGTTAAGAAGTTCAGCTGAGAAGCATTTCAGTGTTATTGATTTTGGTGAAATGTCTTTGTTTGCCCAGGAAATTTGTTTTTACAAACACTATGCTATTTTTATAACTTATTAAAAGCATTTCTAGATAGTCTACTCTTAATAATTTTATTATAAGCACATATGGAATTTACATCTCCCTTTATAAAATAATCCTCTGTATTTAATCTGTATATTGCCATCAGGATTTCATGTGCACCTAACACTTCTTTTCTGATATATAATATAAAAATTAAGGGGCCCTATTTCTTCTTTCAGTGGCATCTATCTTTTTATGTTACGAAATATCATATAAATTGCAAAAAGAAAACCTCTTATTAAAAGGACTTTTTCTTCCTGAGACAAAACAAAGATGACATTGCCGTTGTCTTGATATCCCCCAATGTGCCATGATTAAAGTATTTTCATTGTCTAGGCCATAAACCTTATTTTAAAGCATGTCTATTTTAATTTATGTCCCATTATAATTCATTGTCTGAATTCTCAGCATAGATGTATAATCATTATTTTTACAACAGCAATATCTAGAAGGCCCTACTTGCTTTGGGGCTCTGTGGTGCTTGATACTCTACAACCAAAAATACTTGCTTTGCCTAGGCATTTTTTTTTTCCGAATACATCAGTATAGTAGATTGCAATATTCTTTTCAGTGTTTTAAGTAAGTTGTTCATGTTGCTTTTAAGATTATCAAAAGCTTGTCAGGTAATTTAATTTCATATTACAGTAAAATTCTGTTTCTCTGAGCAGAAAGAATGACTCTAGAATGACTCTGTTCCTGATAATTAAAGGTCTTTTCTGCTCTCTATGCTAAACTGCACCATCTGATGTCAGTGCAAGGCAATTGAAAGCAGCAAGAACTGCCAACATGTATCCAAAGGCCAGGTTTTTTCCTGAAGAGTTAACACAAGAGATTCTTCAAAATATATTTGTATTTCAGTGATATTTGTGGTATTGCAAGGCAATGGTGCAATGTATTCTGTGGCCAGTCAACAGCACAGCCTTGGCTACCAGCACTGCATAAGCTCACTGATGTATTTTTCAGCCATTTGAGCCTTAACAGCCTTGACATGCCTTGGAGAGCTGGAACAGCAGCTCTGATAGCCTTGCAATACACCTGGAATTGCCTGGGAAAAGAAAACTGGTGAGCTTTGCATGAACTTCCTCAGATATTGCCCTTTGCTGATTTTTTGAGAGTACATTGGAGAAATGAGTCAGCTACTTCATCCTCTCCTAAAGCCTGTATGAAGGGACTTCCTGTAGACTTCATTCAGGGAAAGATTCCCTTTGCAGGTGTTAAATATCACAGCCATTAATAGTAGTGGTCGCTGCTGTTTCTAACACTGCAGAGACCAAATCCAAGAAGATAAAGGGAGTCAAAGGAACAAGTGAAAGATATGGGATGGAAGCCAAAGAGGCAGCTGGAATAAAACACAGGAAGGAAGTGGTGAAGGAAGGCAGAGATAGGGAGAGAGGATGGAGAAAGACTCTAGAAGGAGGAATAGAGTTGGAAACATTGGGACAGAAATAGCAGCTGCAATTGATTTTTAGCCAGAAAAGAGCTGCAGCTCTTACTCTAGTAAGATGTGTACACAGTCATGGTGTTGTCTAAATACGGTAGAATTAAGCTGGAACTAATATTCACATCCTTTATAATTTTTCTGCTAAAAAAGAATGCAGCAAATAAACTTTTGAAAGAGGTAACTTATTTCTGTGTCAGCACAGCAAGTCATCACTCAGTAAAAAACTGAAGTAATCCTACATGAATAAATAGTCTTTAAAAGAGGAATCAAAGTAGGAGAAAGAGAAACAAAAGGGAAGAAAGTCACAATTATGTTTCATCAGATTTCTTTTCTATGTGTCTATATGTAGTTTCTTTTGTGTTCATTGTGTGTAGCTAGAAGTTTACAGCTGCATTCTTGATGCTCAACAAAAATTGTTGCTAAGCGTTCCTAAAAGCTACAGGGAACTTTCTGGTACAAAAGCATCAGATGAACTTTTGAATAGCAGGTAAGGCCCCATTACTTGCATTGTTTTATCAAATGAGTGGTTCCTCTGAATTAATTTTCTTCTTCTTTGAAAAAAAGATCTAGGAAGTTGCCATGTTCCAGAAGCAGGATGAAGTTAATGTGTCTGTTGTTTTGTCAGCCCATACGACTGAGAAAATCTAAATACATGTGAGCTTGTCAAAAGTGTTTTTTAAATATTTAGTCCTGTAAAACTCTGGAATGAATTTTTGAAAGTACTGTTATGCCAAAAGAATTGCCAATATGCCTGTTCTGGAATAAAGCCATGAAAATCAATGGAGAACAACAGTGTCAAATTAGTTTCAAGACAGCATAAGAGAAAAATGGAAAAATAATGAAAGCAACTCTCCAAGTTCTGCTTCCAAAGAGGAGGAACCTTTTCTATTTCTTCAAGACAAAATTGAAACAAATGCACAGTAAGAAATTAATATTAAAGCAGAGCCAGTCTGTTGTATGCTCATTAAAAAAGCAAGTGCAGGTGTGTTTAGAGATCACTCTAACCTTAGCACTTTGTGTGTGTGGCACCCCAGCAGGACATTGGCTTGTGCTGGATGTGTGACAGACCCAGGAACTCACCAGGGTATCAGCCAAAGACCTGGCTCAGTGCTCTGAGTCTCTGCAGTTTTGCAGTGTGCAGTGCTGGCACACTCCTGGCCAGGGCCAAACTCAATGTACCAGATCGACTGAGGGCAATGGGCTGTCGCTGCTCCTCTCTGCAGCATCATAGGAGCCAGCCCAGGGTCCTGGTGCTTGCTGGTGGACATGCTGGCAGAAGGGAGCTCCCTTGCTGGGGTGAGGAGTGCTGTGGCACATGGGGTGCAGGCTCCTGGTGCCAGCAGTGCTGTCAGAAGCAGGGCGGTGAGACCCAGCCAGCTGCCTGCCCTTCTGCAGCCATCTGTCCTGCTCCTGCACAGCTGGAGCGGCCAGGAGTTACTCCTCCACGCTGGGAGAGATATAGGACTTGCTGTGCTACCTTAAATTGAATTTAAAAATTAAAAAAAATAAAGTCTGCCTTGGGCTTAACTGCATGCCTTAAATGGGGAATTTTAATAATGGGCCAACAGCAGCAGTTTGAAGTATCTCACTGAGGAAAAGGTCACTGTGCCCATAAGTTATCCCAGCATTTGATCAGTGGACTCTTTTCCAAAGACTTTAAGTCTCATTATTCACTGCTTATAAAGTCACTTGAGATATAATAAGTCTTTTTATAGTAATGAAAGAACTCCCACAATTAGCCAGAAGGCAGCCATCTATCTTTTTAAACTACTCAGTTCAGAGAAGACCAGGAGCTCCAGTCGTCTGCATGTGGATGAATTGTTATGACAGTGATAAGTGTAACATTCATGTGGCGATGCCAGCAGTGACTGAGTTCATGGAAGGGTGGTTGTTTGTTGTTTTTTTTTTTAACAAGTGAAAGAGAAACTTTTCTGTTAGTGAAATGTAGAGTATGATTCCCTAAAAGGAAAAATGACTACACATTATTTAGAGTCCTAAATCTGCCATTCAGCCTCTTTCATTATTCTTTGGGAATTGCAGATGATTAAAGAATGTCATTAATTTGATGTCCTAAAACTTTAATGGCAATTACCTTTTGAAGAGCCTCTTCTCTGAGAAAAGTACATACCCTGTAAGAGAAAATGGAGAGTGAGCTTGTGGTAGAGCAGAGACACCATGAAGTTCACAGGAGACTATAACATTCCGTGTAAAGGCTTAGAGATAAAAAGTGTTCATTCTGAGTGCACACACTAGCCTTTGATTGTATTTTTCCCCATCATCAAAGAATTGCTGCATGTGGTAGATCTCTTGAGAGATTTATTTAATGCCCTATCCTCAAATAGAGAAAGTTTGCAATGATTAATGTAATAAATGATGTTCTAATTGAATCAAGAAGTAACACAACGTATTTTATGCATGCCACAGCTAGTTTAGTCTTTATTGCCCTCAGGCAGAATCTTAATATCATCAGAAAAACTGTTTGTCAATATTAAAAGCAATTTGCATAGTAAATATACCCCAGCCTTGCTACATTACCATCTGGGTTAGTTGAGCATTCATGTTGGTACCAGGAGGTGCTGGTGAAGGCAGACCTCATGAGTGTTCAGCTCTCCAGCTGTCACTCTGGGAGGATGGCAAGTGCCAGCATTCCCAGCCTGCTGGGAGGGGACAGGTTCAGTGAGAGGGCAGTGGGAGGCCTTTGTAGAGAAGAGTTCAGGAAAGGAAAGATGGAAGGTTCTGGAATCAGCAGGCGTGAGGGTCCTAAGGAGTAAATAAGGGCCTGCACTGAAAAAAAAAAGGCAGAGTGAGAAGAGCGGACAGCCTAAGAGAGAGAACAGATGCAGCAAAGCAAGGGAAGGAGGAATGAGGCTGGGAATACAAGCTAGAAAATCATGCAAGAATGATGATGTGATTGCAACTAGTCACAGGTCTGCTGGGCAGATTGAGGGAGTTGGAAAAAGCAACAGCTGATCACAAATACGTGTCTACCAGCAGTTGTCTCCAGGCAGCTCACTCTGAAACTAATGCATTAATTCTTGAATTTAATTTGGTGATTTCATTTCACTCACAAGACAAATACAGATAACACAAACCAAGAGAATTGTAGATAATATGTTCTCTCTTTCAAAACTGAAGTGAATCTTTTCTGAGCTCTTGCTGTATTTTTTGAGCTGGACTTTCTGAGCTGTTCTGATGTTGTTAGCCATCAGCATTAAAGAACTTGAAAGGTTCTTTGCAAGATGTGCATTGCTCTAAAACACAGTGATGGTTTAGAGGAAATGTTCTCCAGTTACACCGACTGCCAAGCCTCATGTTATGAAGTGCAGAAATTAAGTTTGCATTTTGCCTACAAATTAAAGCTGCTGAGTAGTGATTTAAAACTTGTTGGAGCAGGGATAGTTATCCTGGAGATGTGAATTGTAGCATCCAAGTGGTTTTTAAGAGATGTCCCAAGGTGAGGGCCCAGAACCACACAATCTTTAGGGATGGAAATGTCCCAGTGTTAAGGATATTGAAATGCTCACAGACATTTGTAGTGAATGATCAGTGTGCCTCACCCAGCCAGCTAGAAGCAGGCACACATCTAAAATACAATCCATTTCCTATACTCAATACCAATAAAGTAATTAGGCAGTCAATACACTGGGGATTCAAAACCCCAAACTTCCTCCCAAAGTTGGGGGGATCTTCAGTGATAGCTTTGCTTACAACAGACTTGAATGTTTTTTCAGAACATGGAGCATGATTCTGAGCACAGAATTTTGGGAGATGCTTCTAGCAGTTGTTTTGTTTTATTTAGAGGTGGCTGGGTAGAGAAGGGAAAATCATGAAGAAAAAAGACACTGAGTTTCTATTTGTTGCAGAACCAAAGTTTCACAAGCGCAAGGTGTTAATTACCTTTCTCACTAGTTTGCTGTATTAAGTGCAGATGTGATGAGAACTGTTTGTACATTTGCCTGGGACATTTTTTCTATTCCAGTTTAAAACATTTTCTGAATTTCCTAGGATAGCTTGTTAGGCAATACTTCCAGGCAGTGTCTAGCTCTTTGCTGGAGTCTTTCCAAAATATGTCATGTCCTTCATAGAGAGAAGTTCTCTCAGAACCTCAGACCTGCCCACAGATGCACTGATCTCAGTGAGCAACTCTGACAAAATGAAGCATCATCTTGACATCAGCTGAAAGGAGGGTGCTTTTTTTCTGACAACTGCTGTTTAAATGATCAAAATTGCCAAGAAGTCACTGGGTTGTCTCCCTCTGAGAGGAAAATTTACAGAGTGGGAATAGGTATATTTTTATGTTTTCCTACTTTTTGTAACATTTATTTTGTCTTGCTCAGATAAAGGCTTATCCATATGCTTTCCAGCCATGGTAGATTTCTGCTAATTACTGGGAAATAGAAGTTATGTGCTGGTTACACATGGAGATGCACAGAAAGCTGGAGTACTGGGTATTGCCTGAGTCTACCCATTATTGTTGAACCAACTGCACAAACCAGCTATCAAACAGCACAAACCTCAGCTCTACAGGTAATAGAAATGTAATTCTTGTTATAAGCCTGTAGTTCAGCTTGAGGGAAGCCACCAGAGCCTGCACATTCAGCAGCTTGTGTAGCTTTTAGGGAGGATGACAAGATTTCACAGTCAGGGCAGCAAAGGATCAAATTGGAACAAGAGTTGCTTAACTCATCTGGCCAAGGAAGAAAAAATGACATTAAGCAGCATAATAAAAGTTGTCCCTTTACTGAACTTGCATGAACCCTGACCTAGATAGCGGTATTGGATAATGGCTGAATTTGCTACCTTTCAGATTAACCTGCTGAAGAAATGTGACTTTGTACTAAACTGTAACCTAAAATGTCAGTGTGTCAAATGCCCTTTCTGTGGAAGAGCTATCACATTTGTGTTAGCAGAAGACTCACAGGGCCCTCTCCAGCATGTGTGTCACTGGGAGCTCACATGCAGTGCCAGCCTGTCCTGCCCAGGAAACCTCACAGCTGTTGGCTCTCAGCAGCAGAAGTTTTCTGGAGTTTCTGTATGCCAAAAGCTGTAAGTTTGGGAGGGAGCAGATACGTTTTTGTCCTTTTTTCCCTGTTGCCTGCGTTTAGGAAGGGCTCAAATTCCTGTCCTAAAGAAGGACTGGTCAAACTTAAGGACAGTGTTTGATCTTTGTGCCAGTCTGCTGTCCAAGGATGCACCCAGGGAATGGTAGCCTGGGTGTATTTAGGGTGAGAGATTGAAGGTGAAGAGACTGCTGTGATGAGAGCAGATTTAGCACCTGTCAGGTCAGGGGCATCTTCTGCATGGGTGTTGAAATCTCCTAGGACAATGAGCCTTGTGTGAACTCCATCGTCATGTCAGACAGCATCTCCGTCATTTAGCTGGGAGAGCTGTGTGTCTAGACATCTCTGCTCTTGCAGAACACCTCAGTTATTCTTCCCATGGCCTTTACTGAATAAATGGAGTGCCTTAAAAGATTTTACTTCAGCAGAGCTGATCTTAAACTTAAATTTGCATATGCCAGAATTTGCTGAGGATGGGAACTTATCTCAAGACCTGCTAAAGCAACATCTTTTGTGATGATTACATTCACATGACTATACATACTTTTTTCTTTTCTTTTTTTTTCAGCTATTTTCCTTTTTCTCTTTATATGGAAAAAGTAAAGACTACAGTATTTCTGGTTCTCTTGTTTCAAAAATTCTGCCCAGCATTAAATGGTCAAGAGCAGAAAAGTGTTAGAAGGCAGACATGGCAGTTTAAATTTTCAGTCACGGGCAGTTAAATCCTGGAAGCAGTCTTCATTGAAGACTTCTTCACCTTTTCTTTTCACACTCACATAACATGAAGAAAACGTAACTATTTGTCTATGTATTTTAAGTGTTGACAAATTTGTAGTCACTGTTTTGTTATTTAGTCCTGTCCCTACTCCTCTGCTGCCCACCTCTGTGTGTGTGGGAATAAGGCTGTGTACACTGGTGCTGGCATTAGAAGTGGCAGCTGGCCAATGTCAGTTGATGTTTGCATGAAAGACAAAGCCCATTTCCTTGTTTATTTTCTGATGCTGATGAAGTTCTGCATGTGGCTGGGTTTAGAGCAAGAATCCAAAGGGGATGGCAGGGATCCAGGCAGTGGCCACTAGTCACTCTGGGGGAGATGTTGACAAGTGGCCCAGACTTTGCAGTGTGTCCAATAGCTGGGGACAGGGGGAGAGAGTGTTCATTAAGAAAAAACTTAATCAAATAGGGCAGGATGATGGTTTACATGAGAAAAGATATATTCTTTACTTAACATTCACAACTTGCTTGTGGATTAATTAGCCCATCTGCTACAACAAATGTATTCTCTTTTCTTTGTGTTGACTGTTAAAAGTGACTGAATTCTCTATCCACTTAAAATAGTACCCTGGATTCCACTGAAAGTAACCTTTCAAAGGCAAGGAATTTATTTAATCATCCACTAAGAACCTGTAAATGGCTTGATGTAAATAAGTGCTCAGCTGTCTTTGACTCCCAGGATAACTATATGTGAGTGTTAAGTTGGGGTATAATGCAGGAGGAAGGAAATCCTTAAAGAAGCTACATGATGAATGCTTCCAACCCCATCTCTTTTACTGGTTTTAGGTTTTTTAAAAAATTCTCTCTTCTCAGCCCCAAGTGGGCAGGACAGCTGCCAGCATAGAGTAATTCAGCTATAGATTTTCTTCTAAGAAAGGAGACATTTGTAAATTAGGTGACCTTTATGTAGATCGACAAAGTGTGTTGATGAACTTCAAGTGACAATTTAAACAAGTATTGGGTCAAATGTACTTGTATTTCATAAGAAACCAAATAAAGGAGAGAATGTATTTGAAGTCATCAAATTAAATATGCATTTAAATGAAAATAGAGGTCAGTCATAGGTTCCAAGGATAAATGAAAATGTGTATCTTTTGTGATTTTTCACATTCATGTGATTTTAAAATATTATTATTCTTTAGAAATAAAATTTGCATGTAAATGGCATTATTGTGAATTTATGTCTACTTCCTCAGAATAAGTGATAAGTACTGACTTATATGAATAGACAGAGCTTCTGGGTTTTTTTAAGAAAAAAGGGGTTTGTATGTTATCCAAGCATCTTTTAGATTTGTTGATGTGATAAAATGGTTATCTTGTAACAAAATCCAGGTAGTTCAGCTGGGATATAGACAGGATTGTGTGTGTTTTATGCTTGAATAGAGGAAAAAAATTGATACATTGCTATATGGTATTTATTCCCAAGCATTTACTTTTAGGAGAAACACCATATACTTTTATTTGAAGATTTAAAAGTATCAAAAGGAACTGGGGAGTCAGGAAAATAATTCTTCTATTCTTAAGGCCTTAGGAATGAGAGTCCCTCAGATAGCCTATAGGACACTCTTGTTACAAAAACAAAAACTGAAAAATTATGTCTTTGATAGATCTGAGTTAGAAACAAGAATGAAGCAGAGACTGGAACTGAAGCATGGATAGAAGACCCAGGCTTGAAGCTCTAATTGCCTCCATCAGATGGGGCTGAATTTGAACACTCTGGCAGTGTGGCTTGTGTTATCAGAGCGGGTTTGCAGAAACTCTCTCCTTGGGGAAATTTCTTTTTCTTATAACTTAGTTTGTTCTTTGACTGCTCTGGCTCTTCCTCTTAGATACAACTGATATTTTTCCATGTAAATCAGATTGTAATTAGGTTATAATTTTATGGATGCTAGTTTAAATGGTAAAATTATAACATTAAATCTTAATATTTTTGGCTTCAGTTATCAGACAGACCACAGGTATGCATTGAGCTTAGGTGACCAGCCTAGCTGCCTTTTGAATTACCTGGTCACAGTCTAGGCTGCAGTGGTGTGGTACTTTTGGGTATCCAGGCATTCAGCGTAACGAGTTTTGAGCTTTTATAAGTATAGAAATATGTTCAAAATTTGCAGCCTTCTCATTACTGCATACAGCATTGTTGTATATAGCCTAGCTAGAAACATCAGCTGGCATTTACATTGGTGGCTACATCACAGTGCAGTTATTTTGCATGTCCTTGTGAGTGACGTGGGTGGGAAAATGGCAATTCATTGGAAGTCAGGAAAGATGATGCTACCTTTCAGTTGTGCACATACTCTGGAAATGTACTGAGTTGATATATACATTAAATTAATGTGTATATATATGGATATATAAATAATGTACATATCAATATCAATTTATATATGAATATAAATTAATGGTCAGCAGTATCTGTGCACATAAATATGATGGGACTATGGTTGCACAGGTTGCTTCAAAATGTTACTAAAGGCTGCTAAGTTACTGAGGTTCTTTTGAGTTTGCTGACATTGTTCCTGTTTGCCTTTGTCCTTATTGACAAGACATTTCCAAGAATTTCTTGAATGAAGGAGTGATGTGGCAAAGAAATTTTCATTTCAACCAATATTTGCAAACATTGGGGAAAAGTAATTTATGGGGTCAGTCCCATTTCTGGGGAGGGTTTAGACTTAGTTCATTAAGTTTTATGAAGTTTTATGAGTTGTTGTCTATACAAAGAAGATAATTTGAGCATGACCTTGCAGCAGAATCCTATTTCTGATTCACTGGCAGTGTAGAAGTTTTCCCAGGAATATAAGTTTTAATCAATTAATTTAATTAATTTAATGGTTTTGGTACCATCAGATAGTCACATTTCTTACTAGAAAACCTTTCTACCTCAGCACATGTTCATCTCATTTTCACAGTAGCTCACAACAGTTAGGTCCTGTGTAGCAGTCAGCAGTGGTCCCAGTGCTCTGGAAACAGCAGAATGGTATTGGCTGTGGAAGCCCTGTGTTCAAGGGCTTAGCTACTGCCTGCTATTGACCAATCAGCCTTCACATTTTGTAGTGGGCTGATGCTTGCAAATCTTGCCCCAAACACCTGAATTCATATAAATTTAGCATAATCAAACTTTGCAGTTACATTTTTAATACCCTAAGGCCTCATCTAGACCAGGAGGAATTTGCTGCTTTGGCTGTAGCAGAGAGAAACCTTGGCACAGCCTTTTAGTTTTGCCAAGCTATGCTACATTTGCAATGTAATTTTCTCTGGTTGATTATTTGTCTGTTCATTGCAAATTATTTCTTGAGTTAGTTCCCTTTCCTTGAAAGAGCAGCAGCTGACTGTGCTAGTCAAATCTTCCTATCTTTAGTCTTAATGGTTGTGTAATAGCCATAGGAGATAAGTGACAAAACACTGAAGATTTGCCTTGTTTCTTTTTAAACATCAGATACATGTTTATTGACATCTGCATTAATAACAGTGCCAGAAATCCTTTAAAACAATTGCATGCCACAGAAAATGCTGAAATTTAAATGTAAAGGCACCCCTCCTATTTTAGCTGTATTTTACAAAATTAATAAAACAGGATAAGATAAATAATTTTTAATTACTTTCTAAATATTGTCATTTCTTTGCTGTGTTTGGATTCCATTGGGTGGGACAGTTATGGAAGAGTTTAAACCATTTCTAATTTCTGGCAAAGATTAAAGAACTTATTTCTCCTCCCAGCTGTATATTCCTTTCTGTATGGATACCAAATGTCATCAAGTGGCTTGATGTACTGCACAAATAATTCATCCCCCTATATTTTACCCCCATGTTTTTATGATGCCTTTTCTCTCACCTTTGCTGTATTCTTGTTTTTCTCTAGGTCAATGGGAAGGACCTCTCCAAGGCCACTCATGAAGAAGCAGTGGAAGCTTTCCGCAATGCCAAGGAGCCCATTGTAGTTCAGGTTTTACGACGAGCCCCAGCTGCCAAAGCTCACAGCAGCTCTCAGGATGTTCGGTTTATGGATGCCAGCACTCAGACTGACATCACCTTTGAGCATATTATGGCTCTGGCCAAGCTAAGGCCTTCCACACCACCAGTTCCTGATATCTGCCCTTTTCTACTTTCGGATAGGTATGGTTTATCTTTTTCTGCTGTTTACCTGTGGGATTGAGGCGTTGCAGTGATGGTCTTCTAGCCTTCCCCCAAAAAAGTCTCGGGAACATTTAAAATAAAAAAAAAAACATGTTGTTGATAACCACTATCACATTCAGGCTTTAGTGACTGCTTTCCTAAACTCTGTTTGTAGATCAGGGCTACAGGAAGGAATCTCAGCCATGCTTATTTTCTGTTTATTTGTCTATTCATCCAAAGCTAAGCCCTAGTTGAGAAGAAAACCACTTCTGTGTTCCAAACCAAGAAGGCTTCTTCAGACCTAGAAAGAGCTTGTCTTGTTTTCTTCCTAATTTTATACAAAAAAATATCAAGTGGTTTAATATAAAGGTCCCTTTATCAAAAGCAAAACAATTCCAAAAATATAGAGATCAAAAAGTACTATTTTAGCTGTCATACGGCAAAAATATATGAATTAAGTTATCTCTTTGGAACTGAATTAGATGCAAACACCGGCAGGTGGTGCTTATACATAAGTAGAGTGTAGGGTTCTTCCTCTTTTGACTCCAGCTCATAAATAACACCGTGTAATGATTGACCACAGGTGGCCCTACAGACCCTCTGTAGCCTGCAAAACTATAATAGCCCTAGAGCTTTTTCACTGATTTGCTTGCATGTTGTGTGTCTCTGCAAAAATGAATTAATGCAGAACGTGCCACTTTTGACTTTGATGTGGGTCCATTTTTAGAAGTTCTTGGTTAGATGGATTTGGCTTACTGCTGACTGCTGCACAGCAAGGAAAAGGATATATGTATTTCTGAATTTTTAGTGGTATTTCTAAACTGTGGCCTACAGTGATTGAAGTCCCTGTGCCCTCAGCATGGGGTAGAGTTTTCAGCCTCTGCTAAGATAGATCCACACAGGATACTTCATGGCTGGGATCCAGCCTTGGGTCTAAAGATGTTGTAAAGACCTCATTCTTTTTGTTCCAAACCCATTTAACAGTACAGTTTACTGACATTTGTAACTGTGCAGTTGCTCAAGTGCACTTCACTGTGTTGTTACCACTTTAGCACAGGAGGATAATGCAAGTTATTTTACACAATTCTTGAACAGTTTGTGAGCCTGTTATGGTCTGTAGATTGTTCAAGACTGTGACCAGGTGAGTTGCCCCCAGCCATGACACAGCTCCTGAATCTGGAGTTAGGTAACTTAATGAGTGTAAGGAATCAAAAAATTTCACAGTGAAGTAGTTTGGCCCAAACCAGACCCTTCTAAGAAATCACCCTGTGTAAATCTGCCTAAAGATGAGCCTAGAAAAATTAACTCAGCCAGAGCATGAGCTTTTGCAAAGAAAACAGCATGTGCTGCTTCTTGGTAATGTTCCTTTCAGGTTGTCAGGCCATTCAGAGTGGCACTGCTGAGATGAGAAAACTATGAAATGAGGCTGGGTTGGCAGCAGAATGGGGTGGGGGGAGGAGAGGTGACAGTGGTAGTGGGGTGAGGTGGGCTTATCACCTTTTAATTTTAAAAGAACATATTGTCTCATCTACTGTTATTGTACTGCTTTGTTCCACATAGCTGCCATTCTCTTCACCCGGTGGAGCATGAATTTTATGAAGGTAATGAGTATCTTTCCAGCCTGCCTGCTGATGCAGATAGAGCAGAGGACTTTGAGTATGAGGTAAGATCATGGGCACACTCCACCCTCTCTTTCTGTTATTACAGATACGGCATTTACACACCTGATAGCAGGCTCCTCTGAGAAATAGAAGAGTGGGAATATTTCTTAAAAATCATTACAAAAAACATAACATTTTGTGTTATACCTGTGTGATGTCACGGGATTTAATGGAGTTAGGCTAAAGATGTGAAATTTGAAAGCAGAATTATGCAGTGGGTAACTACATACAAGTCTAGGAGGCTTTTTAAACATGTTCTGTCTTTGTTCACTGGAAACTGCAACTCAAATGTTTCTCTTTAGTAGATTTAACACTTTAAATCAGGCTTTTCCACAGTTACAAAAGGTTACTGGAAGCTTGCTTGCTTTCTCCCTCCTGACTCAAATTTTAAGAATGAATTGTCCTTGTATTTCATGTCTTAGAAATCAGTCTTCTAGATACTTGGGTATGTGCTTGAGTGTTTGTAAGACCACGCTTCAAATTGGAAAATGAATATGGTTTTTATTACTTGCTCTTTGATATTTGACATTGTAAGTATTGCAAAGATAAGAGACTGTGCTCTGTACCACAAATCTCTCTTTACTGCTAATGTATTGCACTCTCTGGTGACAAGGGTGGATGTGTCTCTGAGTCACTTGAAAATCATTGTGTGAAACTTCCCAAAATGATAACATGTGATTAGTGATGATGCTCTTCATTAGATTTTCATTTCAATATCTAAATAGTCTACTTGTCAGTCAGTCATTAGCTTTTCATGTTTTCCACTGTCATCTAGTAACAAAATATTTATAGGGACAGGCATAAGAAGCAGATGGTTCTTTTTATTATTAAACAGTGCTGAGTCTTTTCATAAGTTCAAGTTACTGTATTTTAAGTAAGAATGATTATAAATAATTAAAAATCTTTAATACAAGATTAGAAACATCCTATTGTCCTGTTTGCTCTACCTTAAGGAGCCTTTTTAAAGGTTTCATATAACTGGATATGGCATTTGGAAATTAAATGAAAGGCAAAGGCTTTGGCAAATATGCAGTGAGTTCCCTTTTATTGTGTCTTTAGCATCTAAGACACTCAACTGCAAGTTCAGCCCATTGCTCCTCTAGCAGACAGGGGAATCTGAAAAATCAAATAACATCTACTTAGTGAATCTCATCAGAGCAAGCAAACTTTTATTTGAACTCCTCAAAAAATCATTGCTAGGGATAAATGAAAAGATTATTTCTTCCCAGTTGGATTTTGGTGTGGTATCTCACAGCATAAGAGTCTAAACTTTAAGTTCTATTTTGACTCCCCCTGTGTAATATAATATTAAATTTCTCTGTCAAGTGTGTTTGTTCATGATACCTGTTCCTGAAATGTAATAGAAACTATATTTTCTGGAAATAATTAAATTAATTAGTAATGTAAGCATCTAGAAAGAGGGTTTTTTTTACATGCTAAAATAATGGCAAAATAATTATCATCACTTAATAAGAATATCAATGACAATTTTTTGAGAGTCTACCTAGTGCAATCAAGTCCTCTTTGTGGCCATTATTTATCCCTAAAAATGGCTGGCATAAATATTGTGACAACAGTAAAATTTTGGGCAGGTTCTCAGTTGCCTGTATTCTCTGCTAATCACACCATCATAGTCATTAATTTGCTGTCAGCTGTGATTCAGTTGCCCAAGGCATATTCACTACGACTGAAATAAAGTGTTTCATGTGAAATTTAAATGGGAAAAAAACTGTCTAGATGCCTTTGAGAAGAATGTTTTCTACTAAATATATAAGTTTATAGGAGGAACAAGAACATCTCAAAGCCTTTAATTAGCAGAATTCTAAATATGAAAGACATTCCCAAAGTTTAAGCCCATATGGTAATATTATGGTTTAGGTTACTCACTGGTTGTATTATCTGCTGTTTCAGATCCTTGTAAGACATTATTAAGCTCCCTTGCAATAACCAGTGAACTGGAAAAACTGAGAGCATTGTCCTCAGAGTTGTATCTCCATCCCAGAAAAGAGTCACAGTGTCAAAAGGGACTTCTCAGTTCTCAGCAGACTTCTCAGCTGGACAGGGGGTGGAGTAGAAGCTGTGCTCCAATGCTGTCATGGTCCCTACAACAGTATTGTCTTAGGTGTACTCTGCTGTGGCCACTCAGTTCCTCTGCAGAAGGGAACTAATCCAATTTTTATTTTAAAATAGAATTTTAGAGGTGTTGCTGCCTGATCTAATTTCCAGCATAGCTCCACAAGTTCCTCTGTTGTAGCAGCAGAAGAGAAAGGAAGGAAAAAAATGCTCAAGTATTTGGGAAGAGAAAAAAGGACGAAATATGAAAAAAAAATTATCACTGTGCATCTGATGCCAAAAGAATTCTTGCATTTATATGTTCTTCATAGATTTGTAGCTCTGTAGACTATTATTTTATAGACATATAGTCCCTAACTAACTCCAGCATTTTTCCTACCCTGATAGACAGAAAGACAAAACAAATTCCAAAGACCCTATCCTAACCTTGCTTCTTCTGGCAACCAAGGACAAGCTACAGTCCCAAGATCTTCCTATAAACAACTAGAAGAAGGGAGCTCCAGAACAGGTTGAATCAAGTCAGGGAATTATCTCATCACCTGTGCTTCTTACTGGGGATTCTTGGCAATATGCTAATTTACCAAACTTATAAAAAAAGTTTTCACCCTATGTGATGTGAGCATTTTTCCTCAGTTTCCTCTGGAGGCCACCAATTAAAGACCAGCTTTTATTTTACCTCCTATATTAATATTGTCTCAAAAGTGTGTTGCTTTGTTTCTAGATTTTTAACGCATCTTATCCACCATCTAAGGGTAAAAGCAGCAGGGAGAAGGGGTGCAGAAGCCCTGCTCATGCTACCCCTCTGTCTGCAGGCTGGATGGAAGAACCACAGTGTGCTCTCTATCTCACACTGATTGATTTCTCCTGTGTTTAGGGAAAAGAGGTTTATTGTTATCACTGTGCTGTACTTAGAAGGAGGATTTTATGAGAGTTCCTTGATTTTATCATTGTTTTTTAATTTGTAACAACTTTCTGGTTGAACTTTAGATAACCACACAAATCAAAAAGCAAAAAAAAAAAAGTCTGGTGTCAAGAGCATGGTTCCATTTCCAAAATGCAGATTAGCTTTCCCATTGTACAAAAAGATGGAGGTAAGTAGCTCACAGGTCTCCATGGCAAACACAAAAATTTTTAAATGGATTAAAAACTAAACCTGGAGATTTCAGAAAGGAATTGAAGCAAGATAGTGAGCAGAAAAAAACTAGAACAACACCTCATTATTTCCTAAAATGGTTTGTAAATGAAGAATGCATCTGTTCTGAGATGCAAACACAAAATATGCAGCCAAATTAGGAAGTAAGGAAATAAGATGACTAACAAATGGGTTGCTGGGAACAAAAGTGTTTCCCAAGAAAGGGAATGTCCTGAAAAACTCTCATCACTTTGGTTCTTGCTTACAAACATTTGCTAGTGTTTAAATACCTGAGCTACACCATAAGAGACCAAGAGGAGGATCATATACAATAGCCAGCACTGGGGAGAGCTACTTCTACTACTACTGCTACTTGAAGTGGTAGGATTAGACACTTCTAAGAGTCTTCTACTCCAGCTGTATGCTAGAAAAGCCCAGTGGGCTGTGATCAGATTGTCACAATGCAATGAACTCAAGTATGAGCCAATTGTCTTGGAAGGATGAACTCCCAGGGAGGTTCATTAGACTCCATACAGTACCATGCTTTAAACAAATGGTTGGGAGGATGATGAAGCTTGGGGTTTGTCATTTGCCAAGTTGAGCATCCTTTTGTTGCCACTAGAAGAAATATGAATTGCTGGTAGATATTAAGATGAAGGCAGAGCCAGCATCAGTGAGTATTGGCAGAAAGGCGTCAAAAGATTTGCAATTCTTGCATAGCCAGGTACTCCTGAGGATTTTAAGAAGCAGGAATGGACTGAACTGTAAGTGCTCCTTTGGACTTACAGTCAATATCACTGAAAGAGAGCCAGAGATATTCAGGAAAACCCACCCAGCCTGACTATGAGTGTCTTTCTGCTGCTGGAATTTTATCAAGTGGGTTTACATTATACATCACACTTGCTGGTACCAAAGAGGTGGAATGACTAAAGGCATTTCCCCAGTAAATCTGTGTTAAACATTGCTCCAAAATGGTGCTAGGGAGGAGTAAATAAGCTAATGGTTGTGCACTTACTTAATAGCATGTCTGAACCTACTCTCCAGGAGAGAGAAACTTTGTATACTTGGTTTGGAACATTAATAGTAATAGAGAAATCTAGGGGTCAGAGTAATTTAAATGATGGGACAGTAAAAAGGAAGTTTTAGAAAGAAGGTAACCAACAAGGAATGTTGTAAAGACACAACTGGTCAAAAGGAAGTATCACTAATGTCTGGTCCTATGCATTCAGTCTAATGAGACAAGAAAATAAGATGTTACAAGCTGATAGTATTGTTTAGTCAACAGGTCTTTATCCAAGGCCAGAGACCTTCATACCATGTATGTACTGAAGTAGCCTTTGAGCAAAAGCAGAATAGGAAGTGATTGCTTTCTGCTAGGGGATTACAACATCTCAGATAGGAAAATATTATCATTTCCAGCTGAATGCTTCTTCCAAACAACAAAAGCAGACATCCTTGAGGAGGAATAGCAGTGGATTGAATTATCTGTTGCTGCATATATGAGGAAGACTAAAATTTGCTGTCAACATTGAGGGGTTGTTTTTTGGAGGAAGGTCGGATGTTAGTCAATGTGGAAGCACAAAGGAAACCACAATAATGGTCTGAAAGACTTTCCAGCTCTGATTATTTTCATTTTTAGGCACAAGTGATTGTTTCAGCTTTCAGGAGCCTGGAAAATTATATCAACAGTCCATCATATCAGGAGGGAAACATTTCAGAGTGAAAACGGGAGAATGGCAGCCATTGTGTTAGCCCACCTGTCTGATGGCTTTAGTTCTAATGCACACCAATGCTAGTCCTGACTAATTGGGACACTTTTAAGACCAGTAAAAAGTTGCTTAGGATAGAGTTGGCCCTCTGTGAAATTTTGAGGTTTTCTGATGCTCTTCACTTAGAAACCACGGAGCCGCTTTATGTTACTTTTTTGCTCAGAAAGTTTGTGCATGTCAGTAAATGTACAGACAGCCACATGAATCATGTGCAGGTAAAATGTTTCTGTGGTCATGTTTTATGGAGCCTTTTGTGTCCAGGCAATGAAAAGATAAGAGTTCTTGGAGGAAAGAGCAGCCACAAGAGACATGGTATTTTGAGAAAAAGCCATGTGAGATTTTTCCCACTTGCAGCATAAGCTAGAAACTACACACATGCTATGTGGATTCTTCCTGTTTTATAGAAAATAGGAGTTCTGGAAATAAAAATATTCATATGCAAGTTGTTTTACTACATCATCCTCCTCCTAAGCACAGCAACACATAGTGCTCTGAGGGTTGGTTAATACTTCAGGGCAAAAATTATTACTCTTAAGATCATGTTCTGATTTGTAGACCCAAGGGACAGATTTTTCCATCAGAATAAGGAAATAAATGTGTATTTATGCATGTTGAATACAAATGCAAATTTATGGTTATGCACAGCCATTAATTTAAATGTTTTGTTAAGTATTTGCCCTCATAAATCGGTTAACTGTAAATTTAGATTAGTCCTTCAAGTTTACTACTGGCCTGATCTAGATCTGCTGAAATTCCTAAGGTTTCCTATTGACTTGAGCGTTTCTGGATCAGATGCTGTCAGCTGTTTTCACAAACAACTAAAAATGGGCCTTGAACTGAGATAAACCAGAAACCTTTCAGAATCTTCCCAGTGGACACTTAAAAGTTGCGTAGGGGAAAATTTTACCCTACTCTCCTTGTTTCTTCTACTGTATCTGAGCACTGCAGTAGATACAGTGCAACACACTGGTTCCCTCTTCCAGTAGTACTCATCCCATTGTGATGAGGGGAGGTATTTCAGAAGCAAATTCAAATTTACCAGTTCTGTGACATTACACTTCTGAAGTGATTGATTTTTATTGGCATCTTTTCCTTAAAAATAAAGAAGGAGTAATTTCAGATTAGCAGTCTGAGCGAGGCTGTTTATCTGAATGAAGTTACTTGAACACCTATAAGTATTTAAGGGTTGAAGGTCTCATGGGCCACTGAAGAGTGGTCTCAGTGATGTTCTGAACAGCCCAGCATTGCTGCATTAGTCCAGGAGAGACCTGCCTGCCTGGTGTATTTCTATTTAAGACGTTTTCAATATGTGGATTACTTAACCAATAAAACAAACAGGTCTGTCTATCTTGTAAATACATATTTAAGGCCTTTTTAACATGAGGATTACTGAGCTGATAGCCTGTAACAGCTCCCTCCAGAGCTCTGATAGTCTGCAAACACCCCTGTGTGAGCATTACCCGAGATTGCAGCAGCACAACTGGAACTTCTCCTCAATTGCTAGCACCTGAACAAACAGTTTTTATGGAAACAGCTTCTGTGCACACACTGCCAGCACGGCTGATTGCTGCCGTCAGCCTCTTTCATTTTGTTCCTTGATGAGTGCTGCTGCACAATGAAGCCAGCTATCAGGTTGTGCTTGTTTTATTTACTGTATTTCCTACTGTGGTTTGAGTCTTTATATTTTACCCTGAACTTCTTAAAATTGGAGATAAATCACAAAATGCACCTCTAGGAAATAAAGAGCAGCTTTTGAATTCAACAACCACCAGACATAATTTAAAAGAGAAGGCTTCAAGAAATATGGATCCTTATAGAGATATGGGTGTTGTAGTTTAGAAGAGCTAAAATGGTAGACAAGGCTGTGTCTTTCCATTGTCACTAGACCTGACTGGTATGGTAGGAGAAATAAGAACAAGCTTGCTGTGTAGTAGTTTGTAGTAGTTTTTAAATGGAAAAAGCAGATGATTCTCACCACATGCCTTACCTTATGAAGCTGCTGTTGTGGTGAAGTGTCACTAGAGGACACAAAATTATTCACATGAACACTTCTCAGTGTCAGAACAGAAAAAACAGTGCCTTTATTCTCTGACTCCAGTATTTATAGATTCTCGACAATGACCAGGAATTGGACAATCAAGTTACCACTTTCCCAAGCACACTGGTCATACAAAACATCCATCAAAAGATGTTTCTTAGAAGGAATGTGATAAACAACTTATATTTGTATAACTTTCATGGGAAAGTAACTAAAACTATGAGAACATTATCAGAAGGCTTCGGTTTCCAGGACAACAGTGAAGGGACTGAACTGACAGCTCAAAGTGGGCGTAGATAATTTGGGACTTCATCATAGAATCGTGGAATAGCTGGGATTGGAAGGGACCTTAAAGATAATCTAGTTTCAATCCCTGCCATTGGCAGGTATACCTCCCACTTGACCAGGTTGTTCAAAGCCTCATCCACCATGGCCTTGAACGCTGCTGGGGATGGAGCATCCTCAGCTTCTCGGGATGTCTCACCACCCTCATAGTGAAGAACCTGTTCCTAACATCTAATTTAAATGTGCCCTCTTTCATTTTAAAGCCCTTACCCCTTGCCCTAGCATGATATGCCCATGTATAAAGTCCCTCTCCAGCTCTCTTGTAGTCCCCCTTAGGTGTTGGAAGGCTGCTCAAAGCTCTTCCTGAAGCTTCCTTTTTTCCAGGCTCAACAACCCCAACTCTCTGTCTGTTATCACAGGAGAGAGATTTAGCACACTGTGTTTATTTTCTGACCTTTGGTTCAGACCTAGCACTTATGGCTGAATCATGGTTAGCCCATGGTATAGAGGCATTTACTGACACCATTATTCTAATTTTTAGTGGCAATTCTTAATATTATATGGTACCTACTGATAAAAAATATAATGAAGGAAGTGAACAGATTTCTGTTCACTGTGTGACTGTAGTTTGTGATCTTGGTTTCTTAGAAGAGTCTGGTTTGGGGGGACTTGTGGTGATTTACCTTTTTTCCCCCATTCCACCTGTTCTATCATATAAATATAAAGAGAAGAAATGGACTGCGTTTTAAAGCTCTTTTGTGAGGAATTCTCCGGGATAAGTAAATAGATTATTAGGCTGGTTTCAGTTGGACCTGAGGAAGCACTACAATGATCAGGGTTTCTAAAACCTTTCCTTGTGATTTCTTCCTTTTAACTCAAAAGAGCTCTGAGTGGCAAACACCCAGCCTGTGACCCAGCTGACTGCAACTATTGACTGAAAATGGACAAGGTCACAGTTGAAAGGGGAAAGCGGCACTGGAATATTTTTTGCTGTATTTTTTTCAATAACACTGAATAATAATTAAAAGAAGACTGTTTGAGCATGCATTTGTCATAAAACAGCATAATATTATGTCTTTTCACTGGAATTTTTATTTTTAAAACATCCATGAATTTACATCAGTATAATTTGAACACATACAGTAATAAATGGAATTTCTCCCTAACTGTGGCCAATTGTACACTATAAATGAGCAAAGGATTGATAAAAGGAGCAGCCCTTTTCTTTCAGTCTTTTAAGTACTGAAGTCACTCTTCAAGTATAAATAAATTAAACAGAACCATTCAATTGAGGTTCTTCAGTGTTATGATGTCCTATATTTCTACATGGATTCACAAGCAGGTGAACTAAGGACAGTTGTATTGAGACACTTGCCAAGTTAATCAGTGGCAGAACTGGCAGTAAAAGCCAGAAGCCTTTAATTGTAATGCATCTCTTTTTTTGGCCATTAAATTACTCTTCTTCCTTGTTAGTCATTGGGTCATTTAGATAGAAGGCAGTCAGGGTAATTTGCGCCACAGTTGTTCGTTGATTTTGAGTGTATTGCTGTATATCATCAGAAAATTCTGACGTTCAAAGTGAATCAAGTTGCTGTCATCTCACCTCCCCTAAGTAATGAATATCCCAATTTATGGGTTTGAATTGTGTCCACAGCTGCAGAGCCTCATGAGAAAATGGGAAGAAAAAGACACAAAATTGGCACTAACAAATTTATCAAGGTTATTACCATTTATTGTGTTTTAAAACAGGAGAAAAATATATCAAGTCAATGATATTCATTCTGTTTCATGATTTCATAAAACAAGCACAAGGTTATTCCTTACTTCACCTGGTAGCTAATAAAAATTCTTACTTGTTGTCAGAGCTGATGTGTTTCCAGGAAAATGAAGAAAAGTGGCTTTAGTTCAGCAACACTTTATTGCTGGGCAGCATTACAATGTATGGAATGTGTTTTTCAGTCAGTGAAGGAAGAGAAAGGTGCTGGCAATATTTTCATATTTATGGAAATCTGTGGATTATAAATCTTCTGTTTTGGAGAAATTCTTTGTTTAGACAGTTCTTACATTATTATCCCACATACTTCCATATATGCTTTACAGTCAAAATGTTTCTAAGGGTTTTATTAATGCTATTTTTCATATGCCTTCTACTTGAATGTTCGTGTAGTCTGTCTTGGAAACATGAAATCCAGCTATACAGACAAAAGATGGGAGGGAATAATTTATTTTATATATTCTTTTAAGAATAGCCTAAGTCATGTTAATCAGTGTATTATAGTGTTGCTATTTTAAAGCTTAATACCCTAGGAAATCCTAGAGCACAAGGAAGCATGGGCTGAATCCCCCTAGCAAGAGGGAACCTTTTACAATAAACTGGACTTAAAACAAGGTTTCAGTATTATGCATGCTGAGCCTTCAGAGGAGAAATAAAAAAAAAAAGCAGGAGAGGCCTTTTCTATGGAAGTTTGCTTTTTTATTTAATGAGGGATCTCTTCAAAGAGAATGTGATAGTCATTCCTAGAGGGCATGGTTTGGTGAGCAGGAATACAGGTGAAACTGTATTGTGCATCAAAAAGCAGAAGATGAGTTTGCTTTGTATTTCATCTCATGATTTTATCAATCTGCACAAGTATGTGTTTGGGGGTAGAGGGCATTCCGTGTGCAACAGAAGCTTGAACAGCTGAAACTCAGCATGGATATGGTGCCCATAGACCTCATTTTGGTGCCAGGAAAATGTGTTTCAAAAGTTAATTTCCTATTGCTTCATGTGCTTGATTTATTGACACATATATGTGATAAAAATTTGCATATTTTAACTATACATATTTTAATTTGTGAGTACCTCAAGGTAAACAAGAGCATGGATGGGATGGAATTTTAATAGTGCTTTCTAAGAATTTCTAAGTTCAACTTTAAAATTAGCTTTTTCATAGTATTTTGCCTTTGCTGTCTGAAAGGCATAAACTGAATTACAGGAAGGTACATTTCTCACAAATGTAATTGAAAACCTACATTTTCCACTTGATTTCAATTAATATCCCAAAATAGCCTTCACACAATTGTAGATCTAGGCTGTCCAACACAAAGAGTTGTAACTGGGAAAGAGCTTGAATCTACAGCTATATGTTCCAATTTCCAGATAAATGCTTGCTGCAGCAGATGTTGGCACATCTGTTATGCCTCCCCATTTCGATTGGCTGCCTGGGTGTTTAGAAAGTGCTGATGAGGCAGATAAATCTTCTGACACATTTCAGGCCCAGAGTAGGCAGGCAGCAGTAACAATGGTGTTTATAGAGCCAAGTACTCAGCAGTAACATTTTGAAATACAGCAAATATAAAGTATGATTTTACCTGCAGTAGGTGAAATTTGTTGCACTGTATTGTTTTAATTTATTATTTCATTTATTGTATTGTGAAAGTTAACTATTCTAAGTGATTTCCAGCTAATCTGAACTGTAGCTATGATGCCCTTTAAATCTCTGGACTTTATGTATCTAAGGTGTGTTGTCTAGAAAAAGGTGCTTGTTACTGTTTAGAAAGAACTGTAAGCTATAAAGATGTTATTTATTAAACTTAAGGGAATTGGGAACCAGAAACATCTGAGGCCTATATGATTTTTGAACGGGGAATAGCTGTCATCTGGGGACATGAAGTTCCTGACTTTATCAGAATTCTTACTTTCAACAGGTTTTCTTCTACTCAATGAAGCGTGTCAGATTTGAATGTTCTAATACCATTAGGGCCTGGAAAACTCCAGAGTATCAAAGAGGACATTCATGGACAGAGAAGTATGTATCTGGCAGTCTCAAATGTGGAGACTGGTTTCCAAGTACAAAGAGCTTTTTCAGGTCTTGGATCCCTTCCAGACCTTAATCTCCAACACAACAAATGATAAATAGAAATGTAGAAGTCACTGTAAAGATTTTAGCACTAATGCCATGTGCTAATGTTGTCTCATTCCCTTCAGTAGACATCACCACTAAATTTTCCAAGTGGCTCTCAATTACCCCTACTTGAGGCAAGTCCAGGAATTGCAGTGAGCCTGTTGTAGAGGATAAATGGATAAATGGATAAATGGATAAATAAATGGATGCTGATTATACCAATGATATAGTTGTTTATGTTTTGCAGGATATAGTCTACAGCTTCTCAGAACAACTCTTCCAGTCTTTGACTACCCTCATAGTAAGAAGCACCCCCTAAATAGCTAATTGGAATTTCCTGAGTCAAAACTGATGTCTGTTGTCTCATGTGGCTGTCGCAATGCATCTCAAAGAGTCCGGTTCTGACTTCTCTGGACTCTTGCATTTGGCACCTGAAGGAAGCAATAATATCTCCTTATTGAGAAGGCAAATTCTCTTCAAAAGGCTAATCAAATGCAGTTCTCCCAGCTTTCCCTTTCTGGAGACGTACTCCTGCCCTCTAATTAGTTAATGGGCTTCTAGTCAGACATGGAGCTCTGTATTCCTTCCTGATAATGGAGAGAAGGTCCATCATTCTATGTCAGAGCCATTTCCATTGGAAAACAGATGGGGGAGAAAATTCTGGAAAGTCCCAAAAAAAAAAAAAAATAAAAAAGAAAATTGGACTGGTTAAGTTTGATGGGTTTGTTCTCTCTAGCCTCAAGGAGCTCAAGCCAATGTGACAGTTTAGGGTGTTCACACACACTGCACAGTGGAATAGTGACTACTCCAGCCTGCTTATCTCATTTTAACATAAGGTTCACCTTCTGCCTCATCTGTGCTATTCCCACCTACTTTGTGTAATGAGAAGAAAGTGACAGTGTAGGATCTAAGATTAGTGAAGAAGAAATACTTCACTGCATATGATCAGTTAACTAATTATAGTTTAACCTCCTCTTGTATCCTTGCAAATTCACATTTCTATTGAGGGAAAGACCAGTAGCAAGGACCAAAATTGACTGCTGAAATATACTACATATAAACATTTCATCATGAATCTCTCTGCTCAGAAAGCAAGAATTCATGGTTTTCTCAAATACACAATATACCAGAAGGGGTGTTGGGTATCAAGCAGGAGAAAACATATATACATACATATAATGGGAAATTATAGGTTAGGTAGTGCAGTTAAGTATCTCTAATAAATTAGCATTCATACTGCACCATGGGAAAAGAACAGAATGAAAGAGGACAAATAGGAAGGAAGGTGGAAGAATCAGGGAGAAAAGTAAGACCATAGTTAGTCTGAGAGAAGATAGTGAATATTTTACTTTCCAGTAAGTGTGATGATCCAGACAATAAGGAAAAACTGTTTTTTAATAGCATTTAGAATATTTTAGGTTTAATATTTCTCATAAGGGTTGATTTTTGGATTTATTGTTTTGACAGGAATCTGAAGATTTGGTGTCATGCACACTAACTAAGCTTCAAGAGGTTTGTGACTTCCAGGAGGATACCCTGTCAGCTGTTGAGCCTTTAGCAGCCAGGAAGCCTGGAATTTATAAAGGATTTTTTTCCTGCTTTGACTTCCATATGACATACACTCACTAAAAAGTCCACCATGTGTCCTTAAGCTAAAATATCCTTTAAATGCAAGTCAGACGGCCACACAAGGTCTACCAGGCCCACAGAATTAAAAGTGTTTGTCTCAGCCTCATGCGCTTTAGAGCATTCCTCCTACTGCAACACTTGAATTTTCTCATAGCACAGTGATCACAGGCTTCTGATATTTGTAGTCCAGCTCCCTCATTCATCCAGCCCAACCAGTTGCTCCATCTGCTCCATGGCTGCTACCCGCCCTGTCCTCACCCAAAGGGAGTCTCAGCTGACACCAGGGTGTCTTCCTCCTCCCACTCATGGCTCACAGGCTGTTACTGCTCATCACACATCAGACTGCTGAATACTCACTGGCAGGCCTACCATGCCTTAAGTTTCTCCGTTGCTTGATTTTTCACATAGAAGTATAATGCACACCAAAAATTTTCACTCCAGAGTTGCAGGGTGAGAGAGAATTCCCACATCCATTGGAGCTTCTTTATTATCAAAGGATTCAGCAGCTACAGGGACAAATTCTGCTCCCGCAGTTGCACAATGATATTTCATTAATAGGTGCCTATATGTCAGCATAATTCTGGGGTTTTCTGCTAGTTTTTTTTTCTTTTTTTCCTTTTGTGTTGTTTTCTAGCACTGGCATCATTGTCTACAGCATCCTGCCATCCCAGAGCATTCTGTGTCTGGCACAAAACAGCATGTGGCTCTAAGGGTAGCTATAAAGCAGGGATCAGTACGAAAGTGATTTTGTTTTCAAGTATTTCTCATCCTACATTGTGTTTGGGATTGGATTATGCATTTTAAAAATGGATGCTGATATTTCTACTTTCTGCTTTGATGTAAATAAATCTTGTGTGAGAGGTTCTTAAATCTAAACCAGACTTTAAAAAATGAGGATTATATGAGACTTCAGCCTATAAGGTAAAGCCCCCACCCCTTGGACTGAGCATTGTTTTTCCCCACCATGTGGAATGGAGATAACCCTCTGTTTCTTTGTGGTAAGCTACCAACCAAATCCATTCTGGCAAATCTGACACCCAAGGTGATTTGTCCTTTTCGATGCTGTTTATGAGAAGTCAGGACAGTCTTCTGTCAAAAATGATAAGTGAGAAGACACCAGGGAATGCAATTTTATTTGTAACAGCACAGCTGCCAGCAGTTCCAACTTGTTTACATCTAAGCTGGATCTGTCTTGCTCCATAGCTTTTCTATTTACATCCAAATAGCCCCCAAGTACTTTGTGAATGTGCCAGTCAGTGTAAAATCTGAATAACAGAACATACTGGAACTGTTAGAGAGAGGGAAAAATAATTTATTTCTTTAGGTTATTTTCACAACTTGAGAATGTCAGTTATTTTAAAAGCAAAACCCTGAACTCTACCAAATCTTCATAGACATTTACAGAATGGGTTCTAAAACTGATCTATAATGTGCTAAAATCCTGAAGTGTTTGTAACCTTCCATGGCAAAGGTACCAGAGGAGTTAAGAGCTTTGCTCTTCTGATAAAATCGTTGTTTTTGTGGTGAAAGTGGCAAGTGTTTGCAAATTAAATCCCCTGCAAGCTTTTAAATACAAGTTTATTCATTGTGAAAAGAATGCAGTAGGACCCTGCAGTGACCTGTGAAGGGGAGGGCTGTTTCACTGCACTGTTTCACACTGAATACTTCTGGAACATAGCCTACAATTAGCCTGTGTTACAAAGACATTAATGTATTTCCTGGAAAATCCCTTTGACAGGACAGCATAACTCTTGATGGTGTTAGGATAGGTTCTGAGGTCTAGGATGCCTTTGTTTGCCTGCGGTATTACTTGCCTTCTGTGTGGAAGCCCCAGAATCCCAGGGGGTTTTGATCTTTTTTTATTGGCACACTTAAGAAAGCTGCAGTGAAAGGCATTTCCGCTACACAGTCTCTCCTGTCTGTGAGCTGTTTCCTTACAGTAGCTCACCCTAAACACTCGTCATGGAGGTAAAGTGAGAGAAGGGCTTTATGTTGGACTGATCTATCTTATCACAGAAGAGCTCTTCTAAAATCTGAAAATTCTTGTTCTCTTTTACCATTTCTTTTTTGCAGTTATGAATAAATAGGTAGTCTATATGATTTGTCATTAAAAGTTAGTGAAGTCCAGAGATGGCTGTAAATGTCATTACTCTGATTCTGTGAATTGTGGGGTGATCTGACATTTCCAGTTTCTCATTATAAGCATATACCCCGTCACTGTGTTTTCAAGAATTGTAATCGTGCTCTTAAATTAGATGATTGCCTGGAAGGATTCTCTGTGGTGTAACTGACCTGCCTGGAATGCACTTACACGCTTACTTATATATAAGCACTGCACATGCCTATATAGTCATATACTTGTTCGCACACATACACACATGCAAGTAGAGAATTAAATATTTAACACTCATCCCAACCCTGAAAGCAAAATACCCTACCTTAGTATGAAATTACTTTGTTAAATATACAGCAGAGGCATCACAGACTCTCTTCATCTAAACAGAGATAAGCAGTCCTTAGGAAAAAAAAATCATAGTTGAAATAGATTGTTTTGATGACTTCTACCAATGCTAGGATTTGCATCTCTTTCTTCTGAGTTTCTTCAAATTGCTTCTGATCACCATTAAAGACATAACATCTGAAAAAAGCCGTGCTCAGTGTTGGAAGCATGACTTGAGTAATGAGAAACATGATAATTGTTTGAAACACTAAGTATCTGTTTAAAGTGAATATCTCACCCGTTGTACACACCCTGATCCTTTGTACATGATGCTCAGAATTTCTCTTGCACAGTGCAAATTCGAGGTGAAATAAACTGTGCTTTAAAATGAAGTCTAAAGAATACCATTTATTCTGCTCCTGCTGTTTGTTTTGTTACAAACCCCTCTGTTTTACACCCACTCTCATTTGCAACACATTTTATGTAACATGTAATGCCATTATCATCACTACTGAATTTGAGATTATTTCTTTCTGTTTAGCAGCTCCACTGTGAGCCCTCCTAGAGCTTCCTAGATTGAACTGTTCCTGCATAAAGAGTTAAGGTTCTGTTTGTATTACTTTCATTTCATGAGCAGAATTACTTGGCAGTGATGATGAGTTTGTGGCAGTACAAAGATTAAATATTATACAAAGTAGTAATGTAAATGAATGGTGATTTAGCAGCCTGGAAAAGGTAAATCCTTCAGGTCATGTGGAGGAAAAGACCAAGAAAGTGAATGCTATTAGCAAGATGCTGCCAGGTGCTTGGCTGTTTGAAGCCTTGTCTGATAATGATCCCAATGCTTGCATCACTGAGATGCAGGATAAGTGATGAGACAAGGATTGCAGAGTTGGAATTACTAAACACTTTCATGAGACTGAGACTGATCTTTGCTTAGCTTCCATAGTTTACAGAAAATAACAAGAAGCTGAAAAAATTATCTTACTTATCGGACCTTCATATAATAACCCTGACAGGAAGTGTGAAAAGCAGCCAAAATTCAGCTATGTATATAAACTGGAGGTTGATCTCACCCATAAAGATGCAGAATCAAGATGATACTGCAGAATTAATCTTAGTTTTAAGGTGTGTGTAGTCCCTTAGCACTTCTGTTTGATGTCTCAGAAGACTGACACCAGCTCAGATAGATGAGGATTTTTTTTCAGTGTAACTAATTTATTAAAATAAGTCAGGGTTTAATGTACTTTCTCAGTTAATTCCTCACTGAGCTATTCTGTAAGTACTCTGATCTTGGCCTTTTGTGCTTCATTCATCCGATTACTCATTCTGTCAATTATACCATTAGCAAGATGAACAGTAAAATCCGCTTCTCAGCAGTTACTACAGGTGAAAAAGGAAAAACAAAGACAGAAGTAACTATTCTTTTTTTTATTTTGCTTTATTATTTTGGCACTTTTTCTTAAAATGTATGCTAAATATTACGCTTTTTCACTTTGGATTGTCAGATATTGGGCCCCTCTCTTTCCATTCAATAAACCTCAATTTCTTCTGAAAGGGCTATGGCACAGAATAACTTGCCTGACACAAGACACTGCTTTACAGGTAAACAAGGACATAACCAAAAACCTGTCAGCTAAACCTTTGTGTATTTTAGTATTTCCAAACTGTGTAAAGAGTTTGGAGCTCTGCCTGGTGGTGGGCTTTAAAGGGGTAAAATATAAAGATGTTTCATCTCATACTTGGGGTTGTTTCAGAATCTGTACATGACCACTTAGCCATGGGCAGTCACGCACTTTTTGGTGGTAACTGCTTTGTTCTGGGTGGTATGAAAATAACATTTTATTTTCTGGTTGTTTTCTTTTCCATAATATTGCAATAATATCAACTAGGAAGAATTATAATCTGGATTTGGTCTAAAAGGTACTAGTAATCTTTCACTAGTACAGAAAAATTGCTGAATCCACAGACATATCTACAAACTGCATCTCTTAGAATTTTTTTGCCTTAAAACACCATTACATTACTGTGGGCTTTGTAGGTGGAACATGTCAGCCATAATTCAACCATTTTAGGATTAAGATAAAGCATCTCTGAAATGCATTTTTTACTTCACCATACAAGAAGTTTTTCAGACTGGTAGCATTTTTTATTTCTGCTGATGGAGTAGGAATCCTTCTCCAGTATGCTGTGGTAATTTCCTTCTCTAAAACCTATGTTTGCCCTGTTGTGTTGGCTCTTATTTTAAAACCTTTTGTTTTCATACTTGTAAACAGCAAAGCTTCCCTTCTCATTTCTGTCTTTTTTAATTCCCCTCTATTTAGGAGTGTTGTTTGAACTGGAGAGGGAAGATAGCACACTGTTTTGGTTTTACAGGCTAGCCTGTACTGATCTTTTCCTCTAAAGATAATGGAGCTAAATGGGATGAGTATATTCTAGTTAATGGTCAGAAATTACATAATTGACTGTATCACAAACTGGAAATGTTTAGGATCTGCCTTACCATGTCACACAAATATAAACTTTGAATTATGGATAACAGGTTCTGTTACACTGGGGAGTAACACTAATTAAAATTAATTTGTTATTTGACTAGGTCTCAATGGCAAGATAATATTCTCATTGTAATGAGGAGTTTAATGTTAACTGATCACACAATGTCCATTTAGGAAAAAAACTGTTGTGTTTGGATTTGATGTTGCCCCTTCTAGTGACAGAGTTCATTGGACCCATTACTCTGGCATACTGTATGGGTGAAGGAAGCTCAGTAGCTGTGATGGTTTTGATAGTCTGTCTTGGCCTTTTAAGTGGGTTCAACAAGTGCTGTAAAGGCAGATGGGGATTTTTTGAAAGGATGTATTTATAGTATTCTTACAGTGCTTTTCAAACACTCTGCAGTCATTTATTCTTTAATGTGTTGCTACTCTGGTAGTATTTGCATTGTTTTCTGCTTATAGATAAGGAAAACAAGTCACAAAAAGTTGTATGAGGTGACCATATCAAAGCAGTTACAATTGAACAGGGAGTAGGACTTAAAACCAGAAAACTTCTGGAACTCTGCTAAAAAAAAAAATCTGTCTTATGAAGCAAGGTATTCCTAATTTATTTTTTTTAAAGTGATGAATTTGAGAAGGTAGGGAAATTTTAATCCTACATGATCTACATGTCTGTTCTGTCTTTTTTATGTCTGCAGAAATTGGCTACTTTGTAAACTTTCATCCCAGTCTTTCAGGAAGGGATAGTCATTCTAATTTCCATGTCTCTCAAATAATTTATGGCAAAACACTTTAAAGTATTGTCTTGACTGTGGAAATGCACTAAAATTTTGTTCTGGCCACACAGAGAAAAAAAACAGCAAGTCAAAGATTTAGCAATTTGGCTAAATGTCACTAGGTAGCAAAGTACTCTTCGTCTTGAGAGGTGGCTGCCCCCAGTGTGCCCAAAAGAAGGGAAGGCTATCATCTCCTGAGCTCTTCCTGAGCTTCAGTCTCTCTCTTCCCACCATCTGACTGTCAGCACTTTTCAGGAATGTCCAAATATTATTTCTCATAGATTTAGAAAATGCTGAGTTTCAAAGACTGGCAGTTCAGTCCCTACATGCACACAGACAAAAGCCAAAGAGAAGCAACTGCGTGTGTGTGCACATGTGTGCATATATCAAAAAATATTTCAGAGAAGGAAATTATGTCCTTAGAAATTCATTCCTGCTGCCAGACTTACTTTCTGTTTCTTCTATTAAAGACCAGTTGCGAGGAGAACTCCACAACACTATAAAGCATCTGTTGCAAATACTATGTCAAATGTATTTGTGATAGTTCAGATTCTCTGGCATTTCACTTGCTGCTCTTCTGATGAAGTTGTTTCATATGTGGTTGTTACACACAGTTAGAGATCAGACTTGTGGCCTTTTTCCCTGAAAGATAATTCATTATTTTATGCAAAGTGTTTTTAATTTTTCCAAAAATATTTTTCAGCTCTGGCTAGTTTGCTAGGTTGTATTGTGTTTCCTGTAAAAAAAGAGATGCCATGAGGTTTGTAGTGCAGGTGTGCCATGGGCAAAAGTTACCTTTTCCAGTTATCCAGTTATCTGGAATGACTTCCAGTGCAAACAGACCTTACCTACCTTCTTCCTCATGATGAATGAGATATTACTTGAGTATGTACTTGCATCTAGACTGAAAATCATGAAATGGTTGTTGGGTACTTTAATATTAAGTACCAGGATCTCAGTTGTAGGTATCTACAGGTTCTAAGCAGCCACAGCCATGTGCAGTCACCAGACTACACTCCATATAGTCACTCAGGAGAGAGATAGTCCAAGACCACCAAGTACTAGCCACAGCTTTTAGATCTGTTACTGGGCAGAGAAGTGAAAGCTGAGGTAGCTCAAGTACTGTGTGCAGCCGGGGCTATTGCAGCCCAGTCAGAGGACATCAGTCACTCATCCTCATCATCAGCTGGTTCCCTTGGGTGGTTTTGGTAAATCTCTGAGACACACGGGATGATGCCTGTAGGCTCATCCTCATTTTCCTTTGCTTTTTCAGGTCCTAAACGTTTTTGGGGTTTTTTTTCTGCTCATTGAGCCAGCACACTAAGAGAATTTGGTTTGCAGCCTGAAACATTGGTACAGTATTGTAGTAACATTTTGAGTCAAATCATCCACGAGAATTTCAAGGTCATTCGCATCTGAAGGAATTGTTTTCAGAGCAGTCTTGGGGCCCCTGTCCAGCCTCAGCTTGGGCATACAGGAGGCTGTGCCAGCAGGAAAGTGAAAGTTAATGGATTTCAGCTTGTGCACAGCTCCCTATTTGCCTTGATTTAAAGTCCCAGTTTTGGTCCTTTATGGTGTATTTAGGTTTCCTTATAGGCCTCCAAGGGACCACAAACTTCTTTATTCCTTAAAAGTATACCTTGTTGCTGTAATTGAAGCCATTTTGTTACTGTAATTTCTCCCTAATATTACAGTTCTAGTCAAGTGGTCTTTCCCTCTGGAGGCATCAATTACTACAGGTTTTGAATAGGCCTCCCTCCAGTACATATCCTTTTGCTTCCAATGCCAAAATCAGGTCACTGTGATTCTCTTCCCAAATAAAACATACTTCTGTGTTTCTTCTTTCAAACCCAATGTGTAATCTGTACAGTTGAATAATTCCACTCTTTGCCACCTTACATAAAACTCCCGCCATGTCTAAGAAAAACTGAAGAATACTACTGGTTTCATGAGTTTTTTTCTCTATTTTCTTTGTTTCAATGAGGACATTGAATGTCCAGAGTCCAGGGAGAAGCTTGTAGGACTTGTGCAGGTCGTGAACTTGTATGGATTTGAATTCTTGTGTGGGAGTAGGGGAGCAAGCCATAGCAGTGCACTTTGTGAAAGATGTTCAGCTGAAATGGAAACATCACAAGGCTTGTTGGCTAACCCATCTGTGTGAAGTACAGGTTTTTCTGTAAGCTGGGGTATTTTGGCACCTGGGCTCAACAACTTGCTGGACTCAGTGAGTCCTCACTGCTGTGCATCCTGTGCCTGTTTGTGGATTAGTCTGCATGACATGTCATGAGATGGGAATCGGGGGGAACAAGCTCTGAATCACAGAGAACTGTATCTGAGAACTGAAGCAAAGGTTGGTCTCTCTCCTTTTTTTGCATAGCCACAGAAGCAGAAGAAGTCCAACCTGAAGACTCTCTTTACATACAGATACCAACTAAAGTTTCCTACTTGCAACCAAGCTAATACTCTGTGTTATTGGGTTCTCCTGCTTTATTACAATTATTTATTTCACAATGCTCAAGTCCAGTTTTGCATTTTTGTGAAGGGCTCCCCTTTGAAACCCTAAAGATGTTTAACTCAGATGGGTGTATGTAGTAGTTACCACTCTACCATCTGCCCAAAAACTTTCACTTTTCATGAGATGCCACCGCTGGGACATCTGGCACTAAAAATATACTTTCTGCATCATCTCACAACTGAGGAAGATGCCACAGCTGTTTAGCTCCACAGGAGATTCCTTGAAGTATCTTTCTGTTATCTAACAGCTTCTGCAATGAAGCACCACTACACTGGCCAGGGAAGGAATGATGCCATTAATGGAAGCATGTATTTCTGCTTTGTGGCTTGGATTGCTGTCAGAAGGGAGTGGCACTTGTGTGATGGATTGATTGATGGTAGCCAGACTGTCTTACAGGCTATTAATCAGCTGGTGTAATGCGACTAGGAGGACTATGTAATCTACTGTAAGTCAGCTTCTATTACCCAAAAGTCAAAGATCTGAAAAATTGATGCACAGCTGTATTTCTCAAAGTTTGGTGTGTCTTACTGAACAGTTTCTGTGTAGCTTGAACCTTCAATATACTGGGATTTCCTTCTTAATTTGCAGAATTATTTCCCCCTTAAAGATCCACCCATAACATTGTGTCTCAAGATTGAGCAGGATTAATAGGTCATACAGCATGATTATCTCAGCAGCTTGGTGCCCCCTTGTGCTGTGCAGCTTTTCCCACCCTTGGCAAGAGCCACTACAAAAGCCTGTATATTTTCTTGTAGGAGGTGGAGCTGTGCCGCATTGGCAGCCAGGAGAAGCTGGGGCTGACTGTCTGTTACAGAACTGATGATGAGGAGGACACGGGGATCTATGTCAGTGAGGTAAGGACGTGACACTGGGGAGGAGTCTGGGAGATGTTCATGTTCATGTGCCAGGGAATGAACGTGCAAGTGCTCTTAGACAGGAGTGCAGAAGTGCTGGCCATCAACCAGCTCATGCCACTCTCAAGTCATTCGGATTATCAGTTCAAATCATGTTGCTCATGTAATTATTAGAGTAATTATTACTAGTGGGTTTCTTTGCTTTTAACTGCAATGTTGTTAGTAAAGCAAAAAGCAGTATGAGAATGGTCTGAATTTTGAAAGAAATGTGCCCTTATGATGGAGATCAGGCAGAGCTTATGGGAAGTGCCTTCTCCACAACCCTGCTTGCATTCTCCCTCTGCCACAGCCTCAATAATGCTAACAGTGGCAATCATTATTGTATTATTTTTGTGTTTGTTACAGTTGTGGTAGACACAGACATACCACAGATGGGTGGAGAGAGTATCTTGAGAGCTTAATATGTTGGAAAACCAAAATATAGAATTCTAAATACTGATGTGGGATGAATCCTCAGGTTTTCACTGGCTTCACTCAGAAAACATGCCCCAGCACAGATTGTTAACATTTCACAAGGTCAGTCCGCAAGACTTCCAAGAACACCATCTCTCTTTGAGTCTCCAGTAATTCAAAGAGAGGTTTCTTTCTGGGTAAAACAGAACTCCTCTGAGTCCAAGGTCACTGCTGATTATTCTACATGAACTGTGATTCCAATTGGTCAGTTTTTTTGACATGTTGAACCAAATTTTGGCATTAAATTTCTTCACTAAAGGGCTAGTTTGTTCCTGAAACAAGACTGTCCAGGGGTGTGGTCACAGCACCAAGCCTGCCAGATTAAAGGAGCAGCTAGACAAAGCTTTTAGTCATATGATTTTGTTTTAAGTAATCCTGTGAGGAGCAGGCTGTTGGACTTAATGGGATCCTTATGGGTCCATTCCAACTTGAGATTCTGTGATTCTAAATTCTTAGTGAAGGTCATGGGTGGAGAGGTTCAGAAAGGACAGAATTCTCTTATGTATCAGTAAATAGGACAAAGGCAAGATTGCACATAAAGAGGCTTGTTAATGTTAAGCTGAAAAGCATAGCCTTGGAGCAAGAATGATGAATTAATATAAATTACCTAAGAATATATCTCCCACCAGTTGGAAGCTGTGCTATTAAAGTCTGTTTCTGAGGACAAAGAAAGTTCAGGAATCTCTTAATGTGTTCCAGGATTGTATCTGAAATGTTCTGTTTATCCTACATGATAAAATTTTCTCAGAACTTTGAAAGTAAATGTATTGATATTATCTTTGTACTTGATTAAGGACTTCAGGTTAATTGTTTTTTTCTATGACAATGCCCCAAAAGAAAATAATACCTACAGATGTAGAGGATTTAGTCTGCAAACTAAATGCTCAACTCAAATTTTTGGTTTGAAAAAAGAATGTATGTCATGATGAGGCAAAATAAATGATTTAAGATAATCATCAAGTGAAAGGTGATAGATTGAATTGTCCTCTAACAAACAGTTGGTCATTGTTTAGGGGTGAGATGTAGTGCCTTTGATAAACTATCACTGGAGCCCTAAATATCTTTTTAGGTTAAACTAACTTAAAATTAACTGGTTCAGATTAGGAATGATTTACAGGACCTGTGAGTGATCTATACAATATGTGTCCTTAGGGTTTTTTTATGTTTCCTTGTGAACAGATTGATTACTAAGATAATAATTTAATGCTAAATGTTTCCATGGAAGAAAAAGAATCGTGCCCAAAGACAGGCTCATTTGTATAGAGGTATCAGCTGCTGCAGAAACTTCTCAGTCCACAGTGAACTTCCAGAGAAAAGGGTGCCTGTCATTAATTTTTAATGCTCTGACAGCTGAAAGTCAATGCCTGACAGTGGCATAGGAAAGTATTAATTTGAAAATCATATGCTCCCAGCCTTTTCTGTCTTAAGGCTTTTATTTGAAACAAGCTCATATGATCATTTAAAAAACTGTGTAGTTTTTGTTACTCTAAAGGAAACTTCAGATTGCTTCTGTACTGTGTAAAAATGTTACTTTTTCAACTCTTGAAATTGTGAATCTGTTATAATCTCCCGTTAAAAGCTTTTCATGTTCAGTTGCTGGTTATTGTCCTGTGCAGGTTGATCCAAACAGCATTGCTGCCAGAGATGGACGGATCCGTGAAGGAGACCGCATTCTGCAAGTATGTGACAATAGACTCTTCCTTAAACTCTTTCCTCAGACAAACATGCAGTGCCATCTTCTCTGTGGACTGTTAATGAGGGAAGATAGTTCTCTTTGTTACTGTGATCGATGAGAAAATCCATGTCTGTCTGTTTTTTAACACAATAGCTGGGAGCTAGAGTGCGTGTACTGAAAAATGAGACTGACAATCTCGTTCTGGCTCATGCACTTACGTCCCATGTCTTTTTTTCCATATTTATTAGAAAATCTCATTTCCACTATGTTCATCTCAGTGTCAAATTCTAAACAGGATCCTGAAGACATAAATATAAGTGTCAGAGACGTGCTGATCATTCACCAATTGCATAAATTTGGGTAAAACTCATTTATGCTAAGCATAGGAAATAGGAGTTTTCGCACAAAAAAATGTGTTGTCTGGAGAAGGATGATCTTGAACATACTTAAGGAGGGGGTTCATTAGGTTTTTGTTAATATTTTCTTTCTTCCCCCAATAATACATTGCTTTTCTGAATTCTTTTCTAATCTACTGCCTTGTTTTGTTTTTTCCTCCTTTTGTTTCTGTTGATCCACTTGCTTAAAGACCTACCCCAAAGATACAGCATAGGTGGGTGCAGGTGGCTGGCTGCTGCACAGGGCAGTGTACCTGTACAGAGAGGGAAAGAGAGAGAATGGCAGTGGGTTTCCTTTTCCAAGCAGCAATGGGTAGTGCATTTTTCACCTAGTGCAAAATCATTAAACAGCTACCAAAAATCACTTGACTGGAAATTTTTTGTGATATTGTAGCATTTTAATTCTGGTTCCAAGTTGATTTGCCTTGCTTTTTTTCACTGAAGCCCCTGAAGGAACTCTTGGTGATGACAGGTTGGTTTTCTGTAACATGTTCCATAATTGCATTTCATTAATTTAAGCAGATGAGCTTTCAGGTTTTCACAAGATCAGTCTGTTCCTTCCTTCCAATCTTTTCATTTCTTCAGGAAATATCTTTGCTGAAACGTGTGTCTCTTATCATGGCACAGCTTAAATCAGCTTTGGGAGTCTAGCTACACAACAGTGTCTATTAGCTGGCTTACCAAAGTGGTCCATTTTCTAGAGAGGAAATAATAAATTAGATTTTAATGTCAGGGCTCACTTGGGGGCTGCTGGTTTTTTTTCTCTGTGTGGCTGGGTTTGTAAAAGCATTCATAGGATGATGTTCTCCACCAGAAAGCACGAGATGCTAGAGTGTGAGGGCAGTGATGTCCTTGGCAGGACTTGGGGTGAAAGGATCATTCCACAGGCTGCATGTAGGGGAGGAAAAGTTAGGACGCTGCTTTCCATGTCTTTGTGTGAAATACCTACTGAAGGAATAAGAGTATTTCTAACTTTCAAAAATCAGAAAAGCACCCCTTTTAATTCAGCTAGGTAGAAACAACTTTCCATTCCTACTCTACGTGTGTCAAAATGAGGAAAGAGAGAGTAGGTCCATTTTCCACTCCTTTCCTCATTTTGTAAAATTTCTGAGTGGACAGCCAACAGCAGTTCAGGAAAATGTTCTCCAGATCCTAATGAAATTCAATTCATTTCAATTTTGAGTAAAGACGCCAGGAGAGAGAAAACATAGATAATTCTGCCATCCTCTTGTGGACTGGAGCATTACTTTAATGTCAGTGCTGATATATAGCTATGAATTTGATCATTAAAGTTAATACCTGGAGAGTTATGTGGGGTTTACTTTCATATCTGAAAACACATTGACCCTCTATCTCCTCTTATTGATGAGATAGCTCAGAGAAATAGAAGGTGATGGTGCCATTATGGGGGGATTACAGTGAGGCTGGGAGAGATACAGATCCTTGAGCACAGGGGTGATTTCTTTGGGTGGCAGGTGGCATTGGTTAAGGCATGGGGGAATGCCCATATGTATTCCTCACAAAATGACAGCTGGTTTCCTCTCGTTTTTGAGGCTATAACTGCCCCCTTTTCATTCTCAGAAACCACCAGCCTTCACAGTCTAAGCATCTGAAAACTGCCTGAGTACTTTATATGAAATGCTACAACATCAAGGGAAAGTTTTAGGAAGGCAGTCCTAGTGGTTGTTGCCTAAACTTCTGCTATTTTCAGCTGTGAACCTCCAGGCTAAGCACAGTCCATGGGGCAGGCTGAAGTCCTGCTCTTTCCCTATGACAGTGCAGCTGGGATGGGGTGGCCAGCTTCAGGTGGTGTGGGGCCAGCCCAGTCACCTCTGCTGGGGTCCAGGGCGAGCAGGAGTTACTGGAGCAGCCACCATGTCTGAGGATGTTTTGTACGGGCTGGAAATCTGCTCCTGTGGCTGCATCTCTGCTTTTCAGGCTAGGGCAGCTCTGTGTTACCTGGTCTCCCACAGACCATGGCTATCCCATCATGTAAGCTTTGAAGGGTCTCAGGCTTTTCACTCACTGCCTGTTAGGTGATTTGGGGTTTTCTTTAATCTGATTTAAAGCTGTGTTTTTGAATCAGGGCTTTCAGGACAAACATGTACAAAAAGGCAACTTCCTCTTTGATTTTCAACTACAAGTTCCTACTACTTTGAAATGGAACCATTAGAAGATTATTTTTCAAAAAAAAAATATTATTTCTACCATCCAGTTTTGTTCTCACTCTTTTTGAAATAGAGCGAATTTTGGAGGTTTTGATACCACAGTGAGAGTAATCCACTTCTTGTGCTGTGAATTGGACAAAACTGAATTCATAGGGGCAATAAGATTTCTATTTTATTCCCTCATAAATGGTTTCTGGACAATGAAAATTGTGCTTATTACCATGTAGTCATGGATGTCGTTGTTTTTATGGGGTTACAGAGTAGGAGAAAGGTAGCAAAAAAAGACGAGTTTCATTGAAGAACCGCTTTTATTTTGATTATCCCCTTGTAAGAGGGATACATATGTTTTGTGTGGTACTAAGCCGTCCGCACAAATATGAAATGATTAAATGGAGCAGCAACAAGCAGTGGCCTCAAAGTATTGCCTGGTGAGAGATAATACTGTAGCTCTCTAATTGGCTCTCTACCAGCATTCAGTGTGACTGATTTCAGCTGTAGCATTACCAGTCTTCTTCCACCAGCACTATTATCTCAGAGTGACACTTCCATTACTCTGAACGGAGAAAGATGAACGTCACCTGTCAGGGGCTGGTTAATTGTGTTGCTAGATGTATGTTACCAGGGCGCAGGTTGGACATTTATGAACATAACTGCTTCCTCTGATGTCCACCATCCTTCAACGATCAATACAGCTCTTACAGTAAGCGCATAATTGAGTGAAGGCACTTACCACTGCGGGGCTGAAGATGAGCCCGTTGCGCAATTTTCATTGTCCATACATTCAGCACAAATGAGCTGATATCTGCCCCTTATTGTGTGTTGCTTTGCGGAAATAGAAACTAATGTGCCACTTTCATTTGTTTCCTAGATAAATGGCCAAGATGTCCAGAACAGGGAAGAGGCAGTGGCGTTGCTCTCCAGCGAAGAATGCCGGAAAATTGTGTTGCTGGTGGCGAGGCCAGAGATGCAGGTTAGACTAAGCAGAGGCACTGAGCCAGAACCTGGGTTATACCATGCATTCACTGTCACTGTAAGTAATGAACTGCCAAGAAATAGGAATGCCAAAGTTACTGGCAAAAGGAGCAAACAGTTAACTGCAGAGCTCTGCCCTTTTTTATCCAACAAAGAAAATATTGCTAGGGAATGTTTTCCCCAAACTGAACAAGTTCTTTTCCAGCAGAGTGAACAGGCAGATAAATAAAGCTGGCAGCACCAATATGATATTAGTAAAATATGAAGTAGAACTTGAAAACTATGCATTACTCATTAGATGATTCTGGTTTGTTCAGGAGATAAATTTCCCATACTTAACGTTTATCAATTTTATCTTTTATATGAAGTTTATAATTTATATGAACTTACACAAAGTGGTAGCTTGTCATTGGTGAGAGGTTGCTTTATGCTATGTGGTTATAAACAGGCATGTAAACGATTAATGTATGTATCAATTATGGGACTTTCACTACTTTATCATTCAGTAAATAGAAATCTAATTGTTTTAGCAGCACCCTGGTCACAAATATGAGCTTGCATCTTGGGAGGTGCATTTTCAAAAGCTTTTAGAAACATTTTTATGGTTTTAAAAATAAAATTATGCCAATGCCAAGAATCTTGCTATGCCAAGAATTTTTAATATCATTGCAGGGGACAGATGTTAGATTGATTATCAGAGAAAGAAGAGGTAGAGTGGTAGAAGACTACTGTTTTTACATCCCTTTATATTCTATTTGTAGGCCTTTGCAATGCAAAAGGACATTATATTGTCACTGTTCTCTCTATCTGCCAACAATTCAGACTTAGTTAAGTTGCCATTTGTCTCTCATGATACTGTTCTGATATTTTCAGTCTCACTAGCTGCATATTCTGTATAAATTAAATTAAGTAAGTGTATTTCAGTGCCACTTGGAATCTATACTTGAATACTGTAGTTATAAAAGAGTCACAATTTCAGCATTCATATCCTTTATGTTTTTCAGGAAGCTAAACAATTCTTATAAAACCAGTGACAAAGTACAGCACAAATTGGTGTGCCTCACTTTCTACTGCAAAATTGTAGTCCTCAATTGCTGAAATTTTGAAAAAGATTTTTCTATATTATTCCAACTGTTTTTCATTAGGATTCTGTTTTTCACTGGGGAATAGAAACTCACCCAGTTATAAAATACGTGACCAGAGAAAGTTCAGTCTCTGTATTTGTTTAGACTGGTCAACATGAAAAAAGGAGGAGTCAATATTATAAGATTAGTATGAGATAAGGAATTACTTATATACCATATGTAACCATTGTATACCATTGTATACCAATGTAATTTCACACATGAATATTCCTTACAATTAATAAGTGTAGTTTGGTTTATGTTTGGGTCTTTGGTGCTTGATTTCTTTGTTTAGTTTATGTGTTTTAAGAACATACTCATACAAAACTGATGAAAAAGCCAGAGTAGGTCAGAGATCAGGCTGTTAGCTGGTTTCTGTTAGTTGTGTTGCTTTGACTTGGTAAAAAACAGCAGGATTAAACAGGCTTTCATTTTTAGATAGAAAATGGTAATGGCAGTATTACAACCTTGAAGGGTGACTGCTGAGCACATTCCCTCAGTAACAGGGAATAAAACCCCTCTGACAACGTATTTGTGCAGTGAATAATGAAGTTTTGAACTAGAGCACCAGAGGAGCACACCACACACGTGCATTCTCGTGTGTGAATGTAGTGTATAGTGCACATGCATGCTAAGGCACATATTAGCTTTCTTTTAAAAGCTGTAACATAACATAAGCACTCTCATTAGTCATATGCTGGGTCTGGCACAATCAAATCAGCAGATTTGCCCAAGTGAGATTCATGTTTCATCCTCCAAATTTGTTAATCTCTGCAATTTCCTCCCATGAGGTGAATTAAACTGTGTCCTTTACAGTAGAGGAAGGCTGTGCTCATGCTTTCCTTGGGAAAAAATAAGTAAACAAGACAAGTAAACAAAACTACCAGATGTTTCATAGAGTGATTTGAAAGTCCCCTTAAGGACAAACATAAAATTATATGTCCTCTAGGAAAAAAGTCTCCTCCTAATCCAAACCATAGGTGGCTGTCTTTATCAGCGGAAATGAAGGGCTTATTGTGTACTTTACAAGAGGAAAGAATTTGTTGACATGGGCAAAACCACATCAAAGTTTGTTAACAAAACAGTGATGTTCTGCCAGTATTCCATTAGAAGTACTGCACAGCATCAGTCACTCCTTGTGTAGCTTTGAAGTACTAATACTACTACTGGTTTGGTGTAACTTTTCTTACTGACATCTGTGACCAGACATGTCCTGGCTACAAGACAATAGTAATTCTGCTCTAGGTGTTGGCCTGTGCTATATTATTTTTGCTGTCTTGGGACATGAGTGCTTGGTAGTCTTGTAATTGTTTTATGCTGAGGCTTTTCCTTTTAGCATGATTTTGTCACCATTTGGTTCCTTCATCAATGTCGAAACAATAACTGTTTTCTTCTGCTATAATCCTATCATTATAGCCAAGAGGGCAACTGACCAGTATGTTTCTTTTTGATGCAGTGTGCCATCTGGCAAGGGATTGAAGGTACAAAGGGTGCATGCCATGTGCACACATGAGCGTAATGAACAAAATGGGAACAGTGTTTTAAGCCAGGGTGCCTGTTTTATGAGTTTCAAAAGGTGTGAAGGGTGTGAAATGGGTTCAAGAGACATGTACTTGACAGAAGACATAGCATCCCCTCCTGTCCTTTTGCAACACTGTGTTCACCAAATGTCAATGTACTATTTTACGCTTGGGGAGAAAAAAACAAGCAAACAGATCAGCCTTGTTTCCAGACACACCGGGAAAACAAAAATTGCCTCCCTTCAAGTCACCTCATCTTTCTATCACCCTGTTCTGTTTATTTGTTCACCTGGAAGATCAGTGGGAAGACAGTGATAGAAACGCAGCGTAAGGTTTCCACTGAGGTACTGGCAGCAGGGCTGGAATGGAGGTTGTTAGAGAGAAGAGCCCAGTTGCTTCCGGCCCTATTAGTAACATTGCCATTCTTGCCATGCAGGGTCTCTCAGTGGTAATGAACATGACAGCTTCAGGATGATGCGCTGTGCCTTTCACAATCTTTTGAAAGGAAATAATGTCTGTGCTGTGCAGTCTCCTTCATTATGAGAGAAAATCAGTCATACTGTTTTACGAAAGGATAAAAGACATGAATCCCATCTTTTTATCCTTTTTCTTTTCTATTTTTTTTGAGACATGAACCTGACTTTCTGAAGAGAATCATTAGAATAAAAAGAACTAGTCAAGCATTGCCATTTGGGTTTACTCTATTTTAGCGTGTGTCCTTGCTAACATAAAATAACATACTAATGTATTCTTTGCAGCTGGAGGAAGGGTGGCTGGATGATGAAAGGAACGAATTCTTAGAGGAGCTAAACTTGGAAATGTTGGAAGAGCAACATAATGAAGCGATGCAGTACACAGCCAATGAGGTGGAGCAGGTAGGACCACTACTAAACATATGATTTGAAATTTTTCTAGGTATACTTTTTTATTAATAGAGAATGAAACAGTATGCTGTAAAATGGAGTCAAAGGTTTTGACAGAGTTGTCTCTCCAAATGCTGTGATCTCCAGCATGCTGTATGTAAGGAAAAGGAGAAAAATACATGCTTAGGCCCAGTATGTCAAGTTGACAAACAATTTAAGAGGGTGTGATAAGTACAGATTTCTCCTTTTCTCTGAACTCTCAGAATAATAATATTGCTTTCCTTCATTAATTCTGAAGTGTTTGGGATTTATGATGTTATGCTTCATGTCAGTTTTTATTACCCTGATGCTAATAACACCAAGGTCATGGGCTCAATCCCCATATGGGGGATTGAACTTTAGAGTTGGACTTGATGATCCTTTTGGGATGCTTTCCAACTCAGAATATTCTGTGAATCTGTGAATATCAGTGTAGCACCTAGAGCTCTGAGCTGAGCTAGGTGCCCTGCTTGTTGTACGCTTGCAATGTATGAGCCAGCCTTGCACCAGAGAGCTTGCAAAACAAGATGGAAGAGGTGTTTAAATAAACAACAGGTGTTTTGTTAATGCGCGTATATTTCTCTTACACCGACAGCATACAGCTCAGCATTTGTTTTGTTAATGGAGACAAATAAGCTATCGTTAGCATAGTCCCAGCTTGCTACTATCCTGATTTTACCTGCCCATATGTTCTGTAGGCTGTGTGACTGTGGCAAACATACCATACAATTTCATCAAGGGGTCTTCTCAGTTGTACGTTGTTGTGAAAGGTGTCAGTATCCTGGATCAGATGATCTGCCAGTATGCACACCTGTGTGGAGCCAAAGAAATAAAATTCAGCTTCTCCTGGGTTCTGGATTTATGCAGCTGGAGAGAAACTGTTTTTCCACCCACAGGACTTTGTGACTTACAATTTTTTCACCATCCTGAACTGCTCAGAAAGAGAGCCTGAGGCATTTTTCTTTGAAGTGAAGAGAGGGAGAAAGACTATGAGAGCCTTTTCTTTTCTGGATACCAGGATGCTTCTTTGACTTCAAATGCCTCAATACTTGGTCCACATTGGGGGGGCCTGAATGTGAATTTAGTTTGTTTCCTCCTGACCTCCCCTCCAGCCTTCACACTGGGTCATTGAGTAGATGATAGCTCATAGCAAAGCTCTTCCCTGTACATCAATGAAATATTCATTGGGACAGAGACACGGACAGAATAATTAAGTCAATTATCTGAAATATGATCGATCAGATTACAAATATTTGATCTTATAAGCATTTAATTATTTACGCAACGTGTAATAACTCCAGGGTCGGGGAGCCTTGCAACAGGATTTTTACCAGCCTTTTATTGTGACTCTCCTTTCCTGGCAGTGAGCCAAGCTTCAGCTGCCCAGGTTAAATGTGCAAACTGCTGCATGCTAGCTACTTTCAGCTGAAATATGGCATCTTCTTTATTGTTTTAACCAAAATTTTGTCTTGGATACCAAATTTTTAACTTACTCTTTGCAAACCAATTTCATTTGCATGGTGACATTTTCACACAAACCCCCAGTTCTGGTAGACATTCTTGAACAAGTCTATCTATAAACTCCTACTAGGCACTCACATTACATGTTGGGACCTCTGAAATCACTTTACAATTGTGACCTTCCACCATGAAGTTCTTTTCAAGCTTTGCCTTTTTCACTGAATTTGGGTTGTGGATACTGTTTATTAGTAAACAGAGCTATTCTGTGATGTGCTTTCACAAAACCCATTGCAATTGTTTATTCCCCATTGGATTCTTTTGCCAAGCATATTTTTTTCCCATATTGAAATTTTATATTACTGTAAAAGAACACTACACTGGAAAAAAAATTGTGGTCACTTGTGATCTGTCAGTATCTGACACTGCATTGCTTGAAGTAATTCTAGGACAGCCAGACATTTCTTTGCCTGTCTGTCGAGTAATCGAATCAACCAAATGCAGCTTGGTGTGTAATGGGGCATCAGTAATTTGTGACAGCTACTGTCTCTCTAGACTCTATGTAGTGACTCGTCAAGTCAGAAGACTGGTTCTTTACTCCTTGTTAGGCTGGGAAATCCAGCAGTTTCCTGAGGGGAATCACACCATCCACTGGAGCTATGAAACCACTATCATTGCAGCTGCCAATGGCCAATCTGGGTATCTTCAAGCTCTGTGGCTGGACATGGAGACCAGCCTTGATTTTTGTGAACAAAAACAGAATCCTCTGGCTTCATAATGATCTGTCATCATGAATCTCGAGAGCTGCAGGAATGAATACATTCTCTATCAGAATACCCTTCCATAAAATACAAGTCTGTTTTACAGAATGCCAATTTAACATTTAATGTGAGCTGTCACAAAAAATAATTTGGTACAGTTTATAATAGAGGAATCTAGTAGATAGTCATGTATTTTCTGTATGTTTTTGACCTAGTCTGTAGAATTCAATCAAGAATTGTATCTTCTCTGTATGGAATAGTCCAATATGCCTCAAGGAAAGATGTAATTCTCCATTTTTTATAACTCATTGTGTTCCTTTCCCTTTACAACATCATGGTTCATTGTGCAGCAGAGATAATTTTCAGAAGAATACCATATATTTGCCTGCAGAAATTCTTATTGGTATCATGGAATATATCAAAACCTATTAAGAAGAAGAAAGAATTGGATAAAATAAAATATTCTAGTTCATTCAAAGCTGAAATACAGAGAAAATATCTGGAGGAAAATCCTTTTTTTGAGAAGCCTTTTTTAAAAGACCAGCATTGTTTGCAGAAGAACATTTTCCCTTTTAGTGAACCACTGAGATCAGTTCCAAATTTCCCCCGTGGTTTGAGCATCTCATGGTTAGCCTGGCACTGGAGATTCCTCTGTGACCAGTCTCCCTCTCACTGTCAGACTGACCAGAGATCCCAGCTGTGTTTGTTAGAGCCTTCAGCTGAATCGTACTGCATTCAGACTTTAGCAGCAGTCTGGGCTTTGAGTCCCAATATACACCATAAATTGTAATAGAACAGTGCCTGAATTCCTGCAAGATTAGCCATTTTATAGGCAGGAATTCTTGCTGGAGCTGAAATGCAGAATCTTTTGAGGTTCATTTATTGCTTGATTGTACGCACCGCTGGGTTTACCTTCTCATTATCTGAGTTCTCACAGCAAAGATGAGGCCTAAGGAGCCCTTTGGTATTTCAAACAGAAGTAATTGTAGAAGAGATTGACAGTGTATGTTTGAAAACAAACACACTGTTTGAAATAGATAGTAGATAACACCAGAAAAAGCAACACACTGAAAATTATGGATTCTCTCTTGTTTTTCAGAAGAAATGTAACATGGAATTAGGCTTGTTATCTTTCAAAATAAAATTAAAATTATCTCTTGCTGTAAAAGGCTGCTCAGTCTGTACATGTTTAGGAGCTCTGGCAAGCATGAAATGTCCAGGACAAAAATTCCAGGGGCTACCTTACTTAAGTCATAATGGATTTTTTAATAAAATAAATGTTAAAAACATGCAGTACAATAAATACATGTATTACTTTCCATTTTCTTAATTGACTTAGCTGCAAGTATCCACATACTGGGGAAAAATTTAATGTGATGTGGATGTCTGCTTTAGTTTGAGAAGAATCTGATTGTATAAGCACTTGTTTTTTCCTGAGGAAACACAAAGTCACTGTCTGACATTCAGATGCCTGCATTATAGACACTTATATTTCATCAGATCCTCCTTGTTTGGTCATGTGAATGGAGCCCTGCATTTGGAATAAGCACCCAGATTCCTGACTGTTCTGCAGCACTGCCCTCCTGTTGTCTGGTGGGGCTGTTCTCCCTCCTGTCAGTAGTTAAATACTTTCCAGAGCAGTGAGAAATATGGATTGCACATTGCAGTGGCTGGGGTGAAGTGTAAGCTGGCCAGGTTGGAGTCACTTCTCTGCTGAAAGGTTTGGGGGCAGAGGAGGTCAAGACAAGCTGAAGCAGCTCCAAAGCAGGTGAGAGAACAGAATAGCATATGTAGCAGCCGTCACCTGGAGGAGATGAGCTGGAAGGATATTAATTTAAACCTAAGTCTCCTAGAGGGATCTTTGCAGAATTTTTTAACTGGTTTGCCACAGATGCTGAATTCTCCTGGTGGTGTGTTTCTTTCAATATTTGCTTTATTCCTTTCTTACACTGAATAGGAGGTGGAGGTTTAGTTTTTCTGACACTAGGCCATTTTTTTTTTCTAACATTTGAAGAAATGAAACTAGATGAAGGGTATGTGATCATGAGGTGCACATGAAGAGAGGAGAAGGGATGACATAAGAGACACATTTTCACCCTGTTTACCTGTTTGTCAAAGTAGATAAAAAGGGAATCATGACAGTGGCCTCTTTCAGTTTGTTTCCTTTCACTGGGTGCACTGTACCTTTTTTTCTCTCCTGATTATTACAGTCATTATATATAATTATGCAAATATACCTCTTAAAACAGACATGGTGTTTGGTTGGTACTGTGTGTAGCTAGGTACTTGGTCATATAAATTGCACTCTGCATGATTCCTTGCTTATCTGGTTTGAAAAACAAAGTGTCCGTCTCTTCAAAGAGGTATTATCTCACATTCTATGGAATATAAATATGTTGAGAATATAAATAGGTGAGGTACGAGTGGAGTGCTAATCAGCAGTCAAAAAGCTTGACATTATACCCATGGCAAAGCATTCAGTATTGTTCTGCACTTAGTATTGAAAGACTGTTTTTCTTTTCAAGGACCATAAGCTCTAACAATGGAAAAAAATGAATTTTCAAAAAGAGTTTCCAGGGACAAAGTGGACTGAGGTCCTTGTGAGCAAAATCCGAAATGCACACTTTTCCAAAAAAAGGCTGCTGAACACACGTGTAGGAGAAGGCCATGGAGGGTGTAATGGAGCAAACAAAAGTTCGCTGCTTAAAAAAAGAAACAGTGGTCTTTTTGCACCCTGTTAGCTTGTACTAGTCATTGCTTCCTTGGCTGCTTTCTCTGCTTGAGGTGATACCAGTACAGAAGCTTTCTCTCAAGTTTGAGAAGATTTCAGCTCCACCAGTTTCTGGCCATAATCCAGAATCAAAAACAGCTCACCATCTGGTGATCATTATCTTTAAGCATTGCAAAAACATGGCTTAGCTCGAGAGGGAAATACTTCTTTCCGGACTTCAGAAGCTATGTCACTAGTTCTGTAATTCACTTACTTTGCTCAGTATGGAAACCACAGCATGAATCTCAGAAATGTTTAAAAGCTATGAGCAGTAGGACTGCTGTTTAGTGATCTGTTTTAATTCAGCTTAAATCAGTTCCCAGCTGTTTAAGCAAAACAGAGCTGGAAAATATTCTCCTATAATATGATCTGCATTTGATAATCCTTTTGGTTTACTCGTTTTTTTAGCCAAAGAAACATGAAGAGGAAGATGGCACTACAGATACTGCAACCTCATCATCCAACAATCATGAGAAGGACAGTGGGGTGGGACCTACAGATGAAAGTCTTCGAAATGATGAGAGCTCAGAGCAAGAAAATGCAACCGAGGAGCAGAACAGTGCTACCCTGCAGAGCAAACGGAATTTGGGCCACAGCCAGGATACATTAGGCAGTGTTGAGCTCCAGTGCAATGAAAGCTTTGTGTCTGGGGAATACATTGAATCTGATTTCATAAGGAACCCAGAGGAGGAATGTGAAAGGTTTCGGCAGCTGTTGGAACTGAAGTGCAAGATTCGGAACCATGGGGAGTATGATCTTTATTACTCAAGCAGCATGATAGAATGCAACAGAAGAGAGCAAGATGGAGTGGAGCACGAGCTGCAGCTACTTAACGAGGAACTGAGGAACATTGAACTCGAATGTCAGAATATTATGCAAGCTCACCGGCTCCAAAAGGTGAGAGATCAGTACGGAGACATTTGGGCTTTACATGATGAAAGTTTCAGGAATTATAACACCAGCACAGACTTACAAAGAGGCAAACTGGATGATATCATGGAGCACCCTGAGAAGTCTGACAAGGACAGCTCCAGTGCCTACAACACTGCTGAAAGCTGCAGGAGCACTCCACTGACGGTGGAGCGATCCCCTGATAACTCTCTCCAGAGGGTGATCAGCATAACCAACAGGAAAAACCTGAGGACCACCATTGTTGCTAATCAGTCATCCTCAGGACAGAGCAACAGGGAGACAACCTCAGCCAAAACCAAACCCACTGAGCAAAACAGTGCTGCTGAGAACGCAGTGCTGGCATCAGATAGCAGCAAATTCACAGATCAGGAAAGGCAAGGCAGCGAGCACATTCCCTATTTGTCTCCATATCACAGCTCTTCTTACAGGTACGGGAACATACCTGCTCACGCAAAGCACTATCAAAGCTATATGCAGCTGATCCAGCAGAAGTCTGCTGTGGAGTACGCCCAAAGCCAGCTCAGCCTGGTGAGCATGTGCAAAGACTCACAGAAGTGTGCGGAGCCCAAGATGGAATGGAAAGTGAAAATAAGGAGTGATGGGACGAGGTACATCACAAAGAGACCGGTTAGAGACAGAATCCTGAAGGAACGTGCCTTAAAAATTAAAGAGGAACGCAGTGGGATGACGACAGATGATGATACCATGAGTGAGATGAAGATGGGTCGCTACTGGAGCAAAGAAGAGCGGAAGCAGCATTTGGTGCGAGCTAAGGAGCAGAGGAGGCGGCGGGAGTTCATGATGAGGAGCAGGCTGGAGTGTCTTAAGGAAAGTCCACAGAGTGGCAGCGAGGGCAAAAAAGAAATCAACATTATTGAACTGAGTCACAAAAAGATGATGAAAAAGAGAAACAAGAAAATCTTGGACAACTGGATGACAATACAAGAACTGATGACACATGGTGCTAAATCCCCAGATGGCACAAGAGTGCACAATGCCTTTTTATCAGTTACTACTGTATGAACACAACTTCTAACAGAGAGTATACTACCAGTTTAGGTAGAGTACAATTGCCTCGTTCAATGTGGCATTTTTATATATTTTGTGACTGTTTACAGTTTGATCTTTTTGTAAGCAAAATGACCTGGTATTTTTCATTTGTTTTTCATATAACAGTACCTTCTTTATCTGGCAGCATTTCTTTATCCTGCAATATATTCATATTATTCATTTGTAGAAAAAAATAGAAAAGTAAAGCAAAAAATTTCTTAACCTAACACATATCCTGTAACTTAAGATCTGGATTTATTTCTGTAATTTTGCTTTTTCTACTTTAGTAACAATACAATACCAAACCGAAATGCTTTATACTGTATCCTTGGCTTAACAAGTTTTAAAGTTTTACATCTTAGATTGAATCTGTTCATAAAACATATGCCACATCCCATCATATAGATAAGAATGACATTTTTCCAACTGCATATTTTACAGTACATTTAATCTGTAAATTGTAATTGTATTTGTCCAAGTAAAGTGTAGGTGGGCAATTCTCCTGTGTTATGTAGTGGCATTGGTCTTGTAGCTGGGCAGTATGTGATAATTGTGAAGATGAAAGAGAAATAAATTATTGCTTATCTTTAAGAAAAAAAAAAAAGCCAAGTATTGTTTTATTTAGCTTGAGAATTTGCCTTTAAATATCAGCCATTTCACTGTGCATGGTATTTACAGCATACAGAGATTTCAAGAACAAAGGACACAATTCCATAGGATATTTCTTATGAATTAGCTTTTAATTTAGCAGAACACACAGAATGAGCGTGTCTTTCTGGCTTTTCCTTACCTGCTCTTATTAGTTAATTAAATGATTCACTGATGTATTACTGTGTTGTAAGATGTTAGGTAACTGCCATGGGTCCCCTCCCTGGCTAAGCTTGCGATTTGTTCTCCACATACAAAACATGAATGCAGCATATGCCTAATTTTGAGCCAAATCTCATGCAAGAAAAACTAGCAGTGACATTTTCATAGAACATGAGTTGAGGAAAAACAGAATGAAGAGTAACTAATTGAGTTAAGGGTGTAAAATTTTTGTTGAGGAGCATCCAAGTTATTTAAAAGAGCCTCAGCGGGAGCTGGCTGGAGCTCTGGAGCAATGGCAACTTGTTGTCTGGGTGCTTGATGGACTCCCTGACTCTCCACGCAGCAGAGGCACCTCTGCTGCCACTGGGACACATTCTGAGCTGCTGCTGAAATGACTAGTCTTGGGCAGTCAGTGGGGTTGAAGAGCTGGCTTAAGAGCTCCATTTTTATTGTCCCTGTGCTTGACTCACAGCAGTTCCTAACTGATTGTAGTGCTTTCCATAGCACAATTAGGTGCTGAAGTCACTTGACATCAGGCTTTAAAAGATATGATTAAAGTTGCATAAGGGCACATTATGGTATATCCAAACTACCTGATTCTGGGAATCATTCATTTGTTTTTTAACCACTTTTGGCATTAGCTGACATCGGCAGCGCTCTTTGCATCTCCAGGCTTGTAAATACCATAAGAACACTGCTCTCAGAGTGCTTAGGAAAATTATGCCACTGATAGTTCACAGTTTAATAATCAGAAAATTCTTTCTTCAGGACTCAGAGAGACATCATGCTAAGTCCTCACCAAATGTACATCTATTCAGGCTTAATGAAAACCACCTTGACTGTTTTCTGTTAAATTAGAAAAAGTGTGGAGTCTCTGACCAGAAAGGATCATGGTGTCATAGAGTATTGCTTCAAGGAGCTGATACCAGATTGTCTTTCCATCTGAGCCTAGGAATTGTCTCTGAACAACCTAAGTCACCTAAGAAAGTACGCATTCTTCTGGAGACATCACAGCACAGAGGTTTGTCTGTTTCCCTTATTGCATTCCAGTAATCACACTTAAATACAGGTCTCCTTCCTAATCTGAGTTCAACTGCTATCAGCTCAAGACAATGGCTACTGTTATGCCTTTCCCTTAGATACAGCACTTATTGATTTTTTCCCATTACTAAATCATGACTCAGAGCTCCCATCAAGCTAGTGTGACACTCAAATTCAGAGAACAACATGAATCTTCAGAAAATGTAATATCATTATTTCATCACTGAGAAATAAAAGTAGGAAAATCCATGTCTAATTAGCAAAAAGTCCTGACTGGAGGGTGGTGGGGTGGAGAGTCTAAGTGGAGGGGAGGAGAGAAGCTAAGCAATAGATAATAATTAGAGAAACAAATAAAGAATAAACAATATTTATAGTGTACTAACAGGCTGTAAGTGGAAACATGTCCTTATCTGGGGAGATCTATGGAAATCTAGTAAAACAAAAGAAAAAACCAAGAGGTGATAAAGAGATACTGCTGGTAGCATGTGTGATGTGATTTCTAGCTCAGCACATGCCTGCCAGAGCCCAGCTACCTTTGCCTTTCCTCTTCACCTGCTGAAATATCATGCCCCTACCTAATCCTTAATCTGGGTGGTTTCGAGCAGCCCACAGTTTTCTCTCCTTTTTTCTAAAGTTGTCATTTTCCTTTTTTTCTGGGCAGTTTTGGGGAGAAATACTCATTTTTACCTGATGAAATGCCTTGATCATTCCTGCTAGCATGAAAATAACCACACAGCCCCAGAGCAGGAGGGCTGCGAGGCCGCCCAGGGTGGTGGTGTACAGGGGCTGAATGGCAGGTGAGTGTTTTATTGTCCACTGCTCCACTGGTTTCTCTGCAGGGCAAGACTCAGCATTGCACTCTCTCATTCCAGCACTTTTGTATCAGTGAAATCCAATGCTGACATCCCACATGTGGTTTATTCCTGCACATGTTTTTTTCAAAATGTTGTAATTTTTACTGAAGAAAATAACATTTTAGCACTAAGGCAAATTAAAAGAGAAGGATCAACATTATTTTTATGTTATCATAAATCTTTAAAATCTTGTCTGTTGAGAACTTTTTTTAATATGAAGAAACATAAAACTGCTTTCCAACTGGAACAAGACCAGATCATGTTTAGCAGGATTGCTCTGAGTTAAAGAGCAAAAGTCAGGGAAGAGTAGCTGCATGGATATGTTACCATGGCCACATCACTGCTGGAAAACAAGTTAATGTCCCACTCATCCTTCCCCCAACACTGGTACCCAGCTGAGACCAGTGGGAGGTAATTTTTCCTATGAAGCCAACAAAATGGCCTTGTAAAAGGATTTGTACCACTTGACAACTGTATTGCCAACTGATTTAGGAGCACAGTTCACCATAAGTAAGGTTAAAATCTGTGGAATCCTTGAATCATCCTCTCGATGTAAGTATCCTAAAAATGAAAAGGGTATGATCATGACAATAACTAAACCTGCCTCAGATTTATTGCTTTTAAGAAAGAGAACTGGTAACATTATTTGAATTGAACATAAGCAATCAGAGATGAAATCTAGTCTGTGCTTGATACATTGCCCTGTGAGAGGGCACAAGGACCTCACAGGAGATGATACAACTTTAGCATTACACTTTCTGGACTCACAGGAATTAAATTATTCATTACTATTATGATGCTTGATTTTTTTCATTTGCTTTTGTTTAACTAATATTCATTTTCAACTTCTACTTCTTGGTACAAACTATAGAATAGCACCCTTGTTTTTTTCATTTCATTACATTAGCTAATTAAATGTCATGCTAAAATATTTCCTGGTTCAAAGCTGGAATTGACCCAGGTTCTTAACCTTTAAACTGCTGATCACAAACATGTATGTGCTAAGCGCTCTATTAATATTCATTTTATGCACCCACTGCTTTTTCAGAGTATCAAATGCTCTTCAGGAATGAGGATAAAATGAAGTCTATGGGAGCTGGCATTTGGCTACAGCAACACAGAGCAGCTGTCAGAAACCTGGTGTTACTCTCAGAGAGGTCAGCTGGCCTGGAGGAGGGGAAAGGATATTGCAGAGGGATCATGAGCAGGTTTTCTTATCTTTAAATGCCTTTTCTCTGAAACATGTTTCTCTGTTTAAAGCAGAGGATTCCACGTGCTTGGATGGCAATTGTTGCATTTATAAGACTTGTATAGATTTTCCCCAGATTTTCAGATGTTGTTAATCTTTCTGTAATGTCAGCTACTACATGAATGATGGAGTGGTCTTGGATGACACCCTGGGATTTGGGATGCACCTGGCAAGGCAGCAAGCTCAAGTATATAATCCCTGGGTCCTTCTCAGGAGTGAGCAGGTTCCTGTCCTTCCAGGAAAAGGGACACCTCTCACTGTCAGAGCCTTCAGCCATGTGCAGCTTTTCCTATTCATGGCAATTAAAGATTTTGGCTTCCCTTGCCCAGTTCATCTGGTTCTGAACTAGGAAAAAATGGCATTTATGTAGAGATTCAGAACCTCAATACCTGCAAGGTTAAGAAGTGAAATAACTCTACTGTAAAGACTGCTTAGATGGAGCTCAAAGAAAGATAGGATTGTCTTGTGTACTCATATACCATCCTGGTTGTGACAGCTCTGGGTTGTGGGGCTGAGCTACAGGCATATTGCTTACAATTGATATGAACTGTAGAGTAAAATGTATGTGCTGCTTTTCACAGGCTCTAGACCATGGGAGGGACTGAGTTCTTACTCAGTCTGTCTTATGCCAATATTCCCTACTGATAGCTTCTTTCTTCAGTAACTGTACAAAATGTCCCAAAACAAAGATGTCCTTCTGGTATATAAAAATCTGTAATTTGATAGTGTCATTCAGGAGATTACAATGTGTTCTGGGATACACTTAGGTACCAGGGAAGGGCCATCAACAATGATTCACAAAGATGCTGGCCTCCTCCTCATCCAGACTAGTTCATCTAGTGTGAGATGGTTCATCTAGTATGGATGAGTTTAGGTATGAGCTTCTGACTTTTTTTTATTTTATTTTATTTTTAATTCAGATTTTAAATTTTAGTTTAGAATTTTAATTTCCTGGCTCTCTAAGCTCAAATTGCACTTTTAACCATTTAAAAATCCCTTCCCTTCCCTTCCCTTCCCTTCCCTTCCCTTCCCTTCCCTTCCCTTCCCTTCCCTTCCCTTCCCTTCCCTTCCCTTCCCTTCCCTTCCCTTCCCTTCCCTTCCCTTCCCTTCCCTTCCCTTCCCTTCCCTTCCCTTCCCTTCCCTTCCCTTCCCTTCCCTTCCCTTCCCTTCCCTTCCCTTCCCTTCCCTTCCCTTCCCTTCCCTTCCCTCCCCTCCCCTCCCCTCCCCTCCCCTCCCCTCCCCTCCCCTCCCCTCCCCTCCCCTCCCCTCCCCTCCCTTCCCCTTCCCTTCCTTCTTCCCTTTCTCTCTCATTTCCTCTTTCTTCTGTAAACAAGACTTCTGAACTTAAAAGGTAGTTAATGTTGAAGGAGGGGACTTCACTAAAAGAAGCATTTTTATTTTTTTTTCATAGATTACCTTATCAACACAAATGGAGACCTTTGATTGTAACTATAAGTTTTCATCTGTAGTCAATTTAGGTGATTCATTTGGCACATTTCCTCTGCCACTTGAAGTGCATTCTACTGAAGGGCTGCAAAGTGTCTTTGGTGATGTCTCAGTACAGAGTGCATTTGTAAAGGAAGACCTTTTAAAGCATGTGCTCACTTATTTGTGAAATACACATACAAAAATGCATATTGACCCAAATGCTTTTATAATTAAGAGACTTGCTACAAACAGTAATTTGTGTGAATCTGTGGATATGTACATAAAGAGGTATTTCACTTGCTGTAGAATTTTAAGAACATCCATTGCCCAAAACTCAATTTGAGAAGACTTTGGTTCTACTCTTTAAAAAATTTTAAACAATTCAGTCCCTATTTTTTCTGCATTTGCAGTAATACTAAACCAGAATGATGCTAAAGTCTGTGTTGGCCTAACAGTAAACTATGTTAGGCATTAATTGAGATTGGGTGCTGGTCATCAAACCCCATAGCTTTAATACTTTCTCATCACTTGGGAGCATCTGCACTGCATAAGCATTAGACATGCTGTGGTATTTGTTCTTCCAATACATTCACAGAAGTGTCTAACTTATTCCAGAGCACTAGGGGCAAATCAAAGCTGATGTCTGGCTCCAGTGACAAAAAAAAAAAAAATTGAATGCACAGAGAATTTTAAGTATGAAGTGAATATAGGAAACTCTCATCTTGACAGTGGAAAAGAAGCCAAAGGATGAAAATTAAAATTACATGATGAAAGATGAAAAGGTTGAAGCCACTGTTTTGACTGCTGGACCTTGCAGGAAAGATACTTGGAGAAAGAGTGAAAGAAAAAGTTAAATGGCTGAATAGCACACAAATTTTACCACTGATGAAAATACTACTTTCTTTGCACATCAAAGGCAATCCTCTTATTTCATAAGTTATTTAACCCCATTGACAATCTCTGCAATGTATAATTTTTACTGATGGAATGAAAAGTATCTTCTTAATGGTGTATAGACTATATGGAGAGCAGGTTGAGCAGTATAAATATTCATATGAGCAAAGATGCTGTCAAACTCCCAACTTGACATGATATCTAAAATGAAAATATAACAAAGATGTTAGGATTTTCATCTCCTTTTTCTTCCTAAATTTGGGGCCTGGCTGTGTAGTCAGGGTAAAGAAATGCACCTGGAAGATTGTGTTTGGGTTAGGTACAGGGAATTCAAATGAAAGCTCCTCAAACTCGACAGTTTAATTTACTTCTCTTAAGCTCTTTAATACCAAACTTATCAGTTCTCTCTGTTAGGCATTAACTTGTTAAATGAGTCTTAATTATACATAAGCAGATGGAGATTTGAATTAAAATTACCTTACACTCGAGTGGCTTTAGTTCATTATAACATATCTTCCTCTTAATCATTTAGGCAGTCTCATCATCTTTCATATATAAAGTTATTAAAATATTCCAATTTCCATATTTCTTCAGATACATCCACTATTAAATGGCACATAATACACATTAGTTGGTGACTTATACCATTCAATAGTTAGTGAATTATTCATGTCAGTCACAATTTTTACACTTTTATGTCATCTGTACTATTTTATTTTAAAGAGTTTATATTTACAGAATATCTCATCTTTTACCTCATCTCAATTTTCAGTGCAAATTTGAATGCCTCACCATTTCTATGGGTGCAAAAAGGATTAACCTCCACTGCAAGTTTTGTACTCCCATTGTCTGAGGAATGGAAGCAGATCCAAAGTGGCTCCCACTAACAAACAACTGTATGCCTACTGGCAGGTTTGGGAGTGAGATAAAAGAAGTCAGCATTATTCTTTTCTTTTGTCTTGCTTTTGAGCTATCATAATCTCTGGATTCTCCAAAACCAAGATGTTCCTTAGAATTTTCCTGTCCTGCAAAATTAAAAGGGAGAAAATGCCTAAAGGAAAAAAATATTGAAAACTTTTGCAGACTTTGGTGGGTATCACCTCACCTGAGTGTAATGACCTCAAAATTGGGATACTAGTTAAATTAGACATCTAGGTTAAGAGTTTAAGTTATCTCTAGGAATACAGAGGAGACACCTCCAAAAGACACAGTTGATTTCTCTCTTTAAGATGTGCTCTGGAGGACATTTGTGCAACTAATTCAAGCTGGACCTCTTATTTTTATATAGCTTTAGCAAAGTAAAAAAAGTCTGACTTAAAGTATATTAATGCCTTTCAAAAAAAGGATACAAAACAGATAACTGTGTTTGAAATGGTCCTCTTTCAGCTGTTTTTAAATAATCCTAAATGCATATGCTGAGAGACACATGTCTGTCTTAAACAGAGAAAAGCACCAAGTTATTTAATCAACTGGTTTGATGTACCTCAGGGGTAAAATCAAGAAAGAATTGGAGAAAAAATGACATTTTAGTTCCAGTAAGCAATTTACAGCCTTTGCAATACAGTAATTTACCTTTACAAAGGAAAGACCGGTGGGACTTTTCAAAGACAAAAGCATCCAATATTCCCCGCTAAAGGCAGCAGACTATTCTCAGTATCCCTTTAGCTAATGTATTAACCAGGTATCTTCACTGTCAAATAATGGGTCTATAATACAGAAATCATTGTGTTAGCTGGATGATGGAGAATGACAGCTCAGTCAAAAGGCTGAGTTCACGCTGGCAAATACTGCAGCCATCAATGAGCAAACGGATGGGCCATGAGAGGCCTTTGCAAAAACAGGGTACTGACATTTACCTGAATGTTTTTAGAAGGAAAGGAGACTCACTGCGTCCTGGGAGCCTCAGCAAGGCACTTTGACCATGTGGCCATTCCATTCCCCAGTTCCTCTGAAAACACTGATGTGGTTTCATCAGGGCTGAATAATTATCAATGAATTCCAATTCTATTTCCTTGAGAAAGAGAGAATGCTGTTGCTTGCTTAGCAGGAGGTTTATGGAAAAAAAACCACCAAAGCATGTGAGGCCCTGAGGAGTTGGGGAGGAGAAGTATCAGTTGGAAGGGAGCTAGAGCCATCATCTAGTCCAGCTGGTCAACCAATCCAGGCCTGACCAAAGTTAAAACATGCTGTTTATGGCATTGTTCAAATGGTTGAGGCATGGACCACATCTCTAGGAAGCCTAGTGTCTGACCATCCTCTCAGTAAATAAATGATCCCTGATGTCCAGCCTCAACCTCCCCTGGTAGAGCATTACACCATTCCCACATGTCCCATAACTGGATCCCAGGGAGATGAGATCACCACTCCCTCTCCACTTCCTCTATTCAGGAAGCTGTAGACAGCAAGGAGGTCACACCTCCACCTCCTTTTCTCCAAACTACACAAACCCAAAGCCTTTAGACATGCCTCATATTACATTCCTTCCAGTCCTTTCACCAGCTTTGTTGCTCTCCTTCGGACACGTTTGTGTACCTTCACCTTATTCTTGGATTGTGGAGTCCAGCACACAACACTCCAGGTGAGGCCACACCAGTGCTGAACACAGTGGGATAATCACCTCTTTTGACCAGCTGGTGATGCTGTGCTTGATGCATTCCAGGAAGGAGTTTGTCTTCCTGACTGCCAGAGCACTCTCCTGGCTTACATCAAGGTTTTTGCCAAACAGCACGCCCCAGATCCCTTTCTGCAGGGCTGCTTACCAGCCACATCCTCTCCTTCAGCAGGATGCCACAGCACAGACATGTTCAGTTGTGAACATACCACTGAAATGGAGTTAAAATACCAAACTCCTTATGAACATGACCTAAGAACTTTTAATCAAAAGAATCAGTTTAGCTGAGCTTAGACTAGCTCAGCTTCCGTGTACCACTAAGGTCAGGGCATGAGGAGTAAGAAAGATGAGAAAGATGCACCCTCAGCAAGTTTAAACTATACAAACTATACTGGAAAGAACTTCTGACACACCAGATGCTTGTGCTGCCATCCAGAGGTACCTGGACAGGCTAGAGAGATGGACCAACAGGCATCTCCTGAAGGTCAGCAAAGGGGAAATGCCAAGCTCTGAACGTGGAAAGGACTAAGCCTATGTACCAGTATGTGCTGGAGGCCATCTGTCTAGATAACATCTTTGCTGAAAAGCCTGATGTACACTAAATTGAAAATGAACCAGAAACATGTACTGTCAATGTCAGTGGAGAGTGCCATATCCACTTCTGGGTTCCCCCCACAAGACATATTTGGACATGCTAAACTGGGTCTAGTTAAGACCCATACACATGACTAAGGGACTGGAGCACCTGTCAAAAAAGGACAGGCTGAGACAGCTTTGTCTGAGCCTGAGAAGAGAAATCTCAGGAGGATCTAATCAATGTGTATAAATACTTGATGAGGGAAGAAAGACAATGGAGTCAGAATGCTCTCAGTGGGGATCAGCAAAAGAATAACAGGCAGTGACAACTGAAATACATAAAAATCTGATTAAACGGAAAAAAAAGCTTTTCTTTGATGTGCATGGTCAAACACTGTCACAGGATGTCCAGAGAGGTTGGAGAATCTCCATCCTTGGAGATATTCAAAACCTAATTAAACACACACATCCCTGATCAAAGGATTCTAAGTGGCCCTGCTTTGAGAAGGGTGTTGGATGGGGAGATCTCCAGATGTGCACTCCAGCCTCAATGGTTCTGTGATTCTGTGGTCAACTAAATGACAAACACTAAGCTTTTGAATGCAAGGAAGGACAATGAGAGCTGATCAGTTATGTGGGCTGTATAAGTTATCAAGTGCTTTGCTTTCTGACTAGAGTTCACACAGAGCTCTTGGCACATTTTATGTATTAAATTCAGCCCATTCCCTGCAAATGGTGAAATTTGGCAATATCCTAAAGGACACACAGAACCATTCCAGAGGATATGATCTCACAGACAAGCAAAGCCCATCAGTCTATATGAGGGTGCTCAAACCCACAGACTTGGGTTTCTGAACAAACCAATGTATTTTCAGTTTCTGGGGTTTTTCCCCACAGGCAACCTGCAACCGGTATATGAATATAATGTTAACTTCTAATTGCATCATATTAGCAGTTTGACATTGCATCTCACTAATGCTTGTTTTTCCAGGATATAGTGGAGAAATATAATCATATTAACACTGTGAAAGCAAACACAGAGGTAGTATAAATTGTTAATGCAATCTCCTTTCAAGCAGCTTGTTTGAACAGTGCACTGGTGTATGAGAAAATGCCAGCCTTTCAGTCTTCCCAAATAGTGCAGTGCTTGCAGTCCGCTGCAGAATAAACATATACATTCTGTTTAAGGTAACAGATGTTCATTTGCTGTATGTTCCCATGAGCACCCAATCTTTTTCTTGCATTCTGCTACCATTTGTCTGAAATCCACCTGTGAGCCAGCACAGCAGTTTCTTAGACACGAGGCTGCCTCACTGATATGTCATGTACAAATACAGTGGGGTTTGTAGATGTATATTCTTGTAAGTCTTTCTGTCTTTCCTTCTTATGAGTGGGATTGTTAATTCTTCTGACTTGCATCATCAGACTGAAAATGGCAGTCTCCATGCATAAATGCTGCAAAGCTGCTTGGATTCTTCAAACTCTGAAGATCAGCCTTTAAACCAACTAATTAAGTTTTCTGCTTGCTGCCATTGAAAGACTCAGTCAGATATAATTAAAACTGAGCAGCAGATGACAGCAGTGGCATTTGTCGGAATCATCCAGTGGTTCAAATACCACTTCTGACAGAAATGTCAGAATGATAACATTCCCATCTTCCCCATGCATGCCAGGAAAAGCAGGAAGAACTTTTATTAGAAATGCCTTACTGATAACCTTTATGAATCCCAGAGCACCAAAGGCAACACACAAAATTTCATCATCCCAAGAGAGGATGCTCATTTCCAATGAAGTACATCCTGCAGCTGGTTGGGCTTTCTTGCAGTCTCTGTGCCTGTTGGGACACCCATTCAGAAATTTAAAGAGGAAAAAATCCCTTATCCTGAGGTATGGGAGATTCCAGCCTTGCAGACAGCTAAGATTCCTTAGAGAGTTAATGAGCTGAAACCAAATCAACATATTCCTCATCTGGAAAGGGCAAAGCCATAACACGGCTGTGTTAGCTATCCTTGAGCTGTACAGAAAGGTGAGAATAGAGAGACCCTTCTGCCCAGAGCTTAAATGGAACTGTTATTGCTAAAGATCACAGCACAGCAGGGAGAAAACAGCAGAGACAGCTAAGAACAAATGAATAGGGGAAAATTACTTTTAGAAACATTTTGAGATTACATTTGCTGCAGCTTCATACACAGGTTTTTCCTATTTTGTCTCATCAGTTTTGCCAACAGATTTACAGCACTGTCTTCTTTGCTTGAGAGTTTGGGTGTTTTCTTCTTATTTCTTTTTTGTTTAGCTTTGTTTTAAATAAATGGAGAGCAAAAAGGAGAACATGTCAGAAAGGGAATCTGTGGCACTTTGAGATGACAACAACACCACTGCTGCTGCTTCAAAGTCCCTCAGCTCTACTCTTGCCTGTAGCAATTACGTGTTGCCTGCATGCTGCCAGAAAGCCGCCGTCACAACAGCAGCCCGAGGGGAGGGGACATGCTGGTTGTGACTTTTTGGCAGTCCCCAGGGGAAGACCCTGGCAGTGGGTGGCTCAGCTCGGCCTCAAGGTGCAGTGGCATGAGAAGGGAGCAGCACTGCTGCTTATGATTCATCTTGGCTGCAGAGGAGGAATAGCATCAGAGCAGAGGTGCCTATTGCAAATGCCTGAGTTGGGGTTTTTACTCACTGTAACTGCAATGAAAAGACATTAGCATTAAAGACAAACCATTAAAAATAATAATAATTGGATGCTTCTATTGAGCAATAATAAGACCATGGCCAAAAAGAAACCACCAGTCCTAATATATTTTTTAAAATGTTGGATTTATAGATGTGAACCTGATCACTTTACTACCCTGTCTTATCATTAGGAAAATCATTTCTCCTGGGCATAGTCAGACCTGAGGCCATGTTTTGCCCTAATTATCCTGAGAGATTTTCCTGCTGGGGTTGAGCAAATATTTCTATTATATTGCTGTTTTGTGTGGTTGAGAAGGAGAACACAAGTACCTCTTCTACCTGCAAGGGTACTTGTATTGCATTATTACCCCAGCTCTGCAGTAGTTTAGATTTGTAGATGATGCTGTGTGACCTAAACCAGTAGCAACATTTTTCTTTTTCTTTTGAACTCAGCAGACTACATCCCAGTGAATTGTGCACGGAATGCAAAGGCACCGTCTTCTGTCTGAGCTCTTTTCTTTTTAGCAAGAAATCAAAGAACATTTACACTTTCCTTTCTTTTGACCTTTATTAAATAAGTAGACACCTTAATCAGGATGTTTTTAGGTGAGAATGAAATCTGGAAGGGTTGTATTCTGGGATGTAAAGGTCTCAGGGATCACTCTTAGTATTTGTGGCAGAACTGCATTGAAATTAACATATTACAACAGATTGTGTCAGACTGAATTGCAAACTTTTCTGAAGCAGGGTGAACAGAAAGGTCACATTCCTCATCAGCTCATCTATCAGGCTGCATGAGAGTATCTGAAGAGGTTAAATTCTTTTTCCAGGAAATAAAATCAGAATTTCCCATTTTCAGGTCCCAGCTGTGCCTCTAGATTTCCATTTACTTTGAACAAGAGCTAGCTTCATTACATAGGTGTATTGTTTTGTTTTCAGAAAGAATCCTTGCTTAAATTATAACATGCCATTAGCAAAGATCCTTTTGTAGTGACTGCAGTTAATACAGTGTTCTTTTCTGTCTTGCTCACCTCGGCACAAGTGCATATTGCGCCTTTTGTATTCTGTCAACTGAAGAACCTTCAGAATGATCTTCTGCCCCCAAAATTGATTCAACACCTTCTGCTATTATGCAAATAAAAGTGGAAAAATAGGTTCCTGATTTTTTTTGACAGGCTGAAGCTGGCAGCTCTGGACTGCTTACTCAGGCCACAGCATATAATGGGAAATGCCTAGACATGGGTCTGTCAAGCTGCACAATAGCAGAGCAGCCGAGCACTGCAGCACCCATCCCTGTTCAGAGCTGAGATAATGGCATTGCAGCTCAAGTGGAAGGATGAGCTTGCCCCGTCTTCATGCTCCAGCATGCTATTGAAGTGACAGGCAATTTTACATTGGTGGTTTGAAAGCCTTTTTATTTTATTAATCCTTTAGTCAAGTAATAAATCCAGCATCTTTTCTTCTGTTAAACACTGCTGCAAAATCTCATAGCTCCTGGCGACTTTAGGCAAGCCAGGTAAATAGATTGGCTCCACTTCCCTCATGCCCACCTTGGCCTTCACATGCCTGGCCCAGTGAGCAGTGTCAGCAGGCTGAAAATGTCAGGCACCGCTGCTTTGGAGATGCAGCCTGTTCTTGTGGAAAGAGAGGTGGCCAGCTTAACTCATGCAGGAGATGTGCACGGGCATCTGCCATGCTTCATGGCACAGAGAACAATGCATGGTTATCACCAAAAGCCAATGAATCCTTTTCAGAAATTATCTTCTCCCTAGAACACATCCCATAGAACTACAGCCCAATCCCAGATAAAATACTGCATTTTAATATTTTTTTCCTTTTCATTTCTTCTCTATCCATTTTTTCTTTTTTTTTCTTCTTTTTTCTTTTTTATAAAAGCATGCTGTCTTTCAATTAACATAGTAATGACCTATTGTCACCTGTTACCATGCTAATCCTGAGCTGGTGTGAAATTACTTTATAATAAACACTACGCAGTTCTGACTTTCAATTAATTTTTCCCATGCTGTGCTAAATCAGATTAACTGTACCCCACCCTTTTGACCACAGACATAATTCCTTCCTTATAATGAAATAGAGGATTAATTTATATGAAGCATATCTATACACATTTGCAAATAAATGTAAAGATAGACTTTGTACCATATTTGCACTTCTCACAGTGTCAGGTTGAATACAGACTGAGATTATTAATTTTCATATTCACCGGGGTGGCAAAGGATATTGATGGTTTATTATTACAATTATTTTCACTAAATGTCTACAACTAAGAATAGATAAACAAATTGAGTATTAAGGGACTGGTACCTTCCACAGGGAATTTCACCTAATGCTGTACAGCATTATGATGATCTCAAAAAAAGTAAACCGGGCAAAATGAACCCAGTCACCATTAATTTACTAAATTGCCTATCATCTTTCTTGGGTGTACATATTTACAGTGTGGCCAAATAAAATAAATGCAACTGTGTCTTTTTAATAGTCATGAAGATTATGAAGATGGTTGACAGCCTGAGTGAAGCCTTTCAAAACATGTATACCAGTACAGGAAAACTGTATAAAGCAATTTTTTTGAATCTTCATCTCCAGTTCAGAAAAACATTTCTAAAACTTTTTCTGGTCTTGGTACCTTCCAGGATGCAGTAGACTGCTGTGCCATTTCATAATCAAAAATAATATTAACACAGGGTTGACTCTTAATTTTTCTCTGCACAATCATTTTCTTCTCTGGCTTAATTTTGAAGTCCAAAGGTACAGAATTATTGCAGATATGAATCTTCTCCTTGAAAAGTAAAAACAAAGATGAAAATGAGGTATTTCTTTTAGCTTATGGATGCCTATGCTTCCTTGTGCTTATTGCCCATTTGATTCAGTTCAGCATGCCTAACTGATCCAAAATCTGAAGTTTTTCATCCCAATTTAACTCCTTGAGAATCCTATTTGCAAACTGTCAGGCCAAACCCCAACTCAACCAGCTGTGTTGTACGAGACAGTTTAGAGCTAGGCTGGAGCACCCTGCACCCAGCTGGAGCACTCTGTACAGACCTGCTGGTTCCTTGTATCCAGCATCAGGAGAAGCACCAGGACTATGCCAGAGGTTCAGATTTACCTCTCATTCACAGTTCCTCATTTCTGGAGTAGCCTGTCAACCACCTTTTGTTGATTTAGCAGCTAATCCAGGGGAAAAGTCAGGGGCAGCCTTTTCAAGGGTGAATGTGCTGTCCAGTTGTGTACCTTTAAGACAGTGAATGATTGACTTCAGGCAGACAAGACCAGGAGATTAAATGACAGTTTTCTTTTGTGTTTCCTATTGATCCTTTGAAACAGTACCAATGCTGTAGACAAGGGAAAAGTCATTACATATTCAGTGTTTATTGGCTTAATACTGAAATTTCAATACACCCATTTTATTGCTTTTCTCATACTGTTTGTGAAGTCCAAGTGTACAGCAATAAGGCAGAAAAACATACGCATACCTGGAAGGATAAGAAACAGCAAAATGACCTGCAGCATACAAGAGCCGGGTATTCTTGCCACTGTGGTGCAGACTGTATAAATAAAGTGAATATACTGGCATTAGCATTTGGAGTAATACATTCCAGGAACAACAAAGTGAGCAAAACCTGGTTAGATCAGGTCAAACAAGCACAATCTCCACAAGGGGATTAAGGAGGTTGGAAGAGACATCAAATTATTTTTTCATTTTTCTTAGGACTTTTTATTGCATCAGTAATGAAAGGTCTTATCTCTGTCTTTTACTATGGAGCTTTTTAACTGTACGTGTGATCTGACTTGGACTGATTCCAGCTTTGTTATTATTGAAAATCTGCTTTCAAATGCAAACATAAAAACACCAGTGTAATAGCCATTACTCTGTTTACAATGACAGTACTAAATGAATGAGTCATTAATAGTTTTTTTACTTTATTACTTCAAAATGTTTTACCAAATATCCATAAAACTTCACCATTACCACCATTTCCACCCAACTGCAGCTACCACATCATCACATGTATGAACTTGTTACAAGTCTTAGCCACATTAATATAATCTCTCTCACACACACACATTTCTTTCAACTGTCTGCTTTGAAGAAACAGAGAGGAGAGATCACATAAAATTCTCCTGCCATTATAGCCAAAAGAGGATAAATGCCTTCAGTTATGGTATTCCAGTCAGCGAAGTTCCCTCCAGCTTCCCAGATGTTAAAGTACTGACAGCTCCTGTCTATCCATGTGCTGTAAATCAACATGTCCAAAAAATAAACTGGTATATAACAGTAGTCCTCTCCCCTAGTAAAGCAGGCCATCAGCTCTCTTTTCCCATTGCATTGCCTATCTGCTTTAGTAGGTGTAGGACATTAATTAAAGTGTCAGGGGAAAGTGACAGCAATAGACTGCATTTCAGTTTGAAGGGGTAGGTAAGCACTGATGATCTTTCTTCTTATGCCTGCTTACTTTCTACATCTTTGATCATATGATGTGCTGGAGAGTGGTGATGCTGGGCTGCAATGCTCAGCTCTGGGCAGAAGCACAATGAATATGTAGTATTCATTGAATGGGTGGCAAGTTCTACCACTCCATGTTCACCTGCCATAAGGTGTGTGGCAGGGGGAGTGTTGCTGAACACATACATGGGACCTCTTCACCAAATAGAAATGTCATTAAGTTACCTTCTCCAACAGAGCCTGCTGCAGATTTATATTTGCTGTGAGATTTATATTTGTTGTGATTCCCACACCTGCCTGAGTCTGGACTCTGCTCTGCCCTCTTGGAAACCAGCTCTGTGCAGAGGAGAGGGCACATAACAGAGGACCTGTCTTCTAGTCATGCAGCACTGACAGGAGCAGGTAATAAAGCCCAGCTGCTGTGCACAGAGAAAAAACACAGCAGGCAGAACAAATCCTGGGGTGGCATAAAAGGCATTAACATTTAAGAGACATCAGTAATTTAGCTTGGACAAAAGAGAAAACATGTATTTTCAGAGAGAATGGGGTCATAAGTTTTACTGATGATGGGTAAAGACAAATCTCTGAGTTTCAAATGTCATGCAGTAATGCTCTGGGCAATAAGTTAATGTAAAGCATCACTGCAGCTCATGAAAAAATATCCAAAAGTAACATGAAAATATTCTTCAGACAGTAGGACAGGAGGAAGCATCTTTTTGAATAGTATACAACATTTTGCAAAATCCATGAAAAAGGAGAAAGATACACTTGAACCATCTTCTGGTGGGTATTGTTGGAACAAATCAATTTTTCACCGTGAATATGCAAGTGAAGCAAAAACTGGCTGAGGACCAGATCCTTTCCCAGGTATCCATGCATAAGTACATTGCTCATTAATGACATATAGTGAATATAAAAACCTCCTCCCAAACCAGGAGCTGCTGTCAGATGATGTGCCTCAACAACAGGAGAAACAGTTTGTTACAAGCTGTAGAAAATGAATGTGTTTTCTTCTATCCAGCTCAACACCCAGGACAGACATAATTCAACTGCTAATTTCTGTGCTCAGGACATTTGAATATAAAAGCAGCTATTCCACTGACACTGTCAATGAAAAAGAGAGCAAGGGAGCAGGTATCTTAAATGAGTTCAAGAAGTAAGCCATTAACAAGAAAGTAATGATAATGGGATTGGTTTCTGCACAACAGATGGAAGCACAGGTATAACTGGATCTGAAGCTTTGCTGCTTATAATCATCAGCAAGCACTCTGTGGAAATGTGAATGACTTTTAACATTATGGGGAGCAGTAGTAAAAACAAAAAAAGCCCACCTCCATTAACTCCATTTGAGTCAGAGGCCTTTGTGTTTCAAAGGCTGTTTGATTAAGCTGCTGCAGCTTGTAATGATCTGATTTTACACACTGAGATGAATGAGCAAAGGTATGGTTTTGCTGTGGCTTTTCCACTGCCTAAGATCAGAAGTCTTTCAATCAGGAAATGAAAAGTCTCTCATGATCCTTCTGAAAAGAAGAGTTTACTCTTCATTTTTCATTTCTGAGTGACTTGGCTACAAGGCAAATGAACATAAAAGTTGTCAGAAAATGGGATAATATTACTGAGATGCTTTGTGCAGTGAGTAGATTCAAACCTGACTGAATGAAGAGCTCAGAAAGCAAATACTGCAGTGTTTCATGGCTGTGTGAGGAATGTCAGAGGACTGTGAAGGCAAAAGGGGAAATCCCAAGAGGAATCATGGCTCTTTCATATACACTGGTAGGACAGCTCTGTCTCTGGCTGCCTTTGACTGTGGCAATGCAAGAGCAGAAGGACTGGAAAAGACAGAGAAACCTCATGCAGTCCTACAGACCAGGGCCTGTGCTTTGTAATGCCAGACCTGCACTGTTTCATGCAGAAATCAGATGGCAGGAGGTGGCTCTGGTCTGCAAGTCTGTGTCTCAGAAATCTAACTCAGGTCTACTCTATTCCACTACTCAGATTCTATTCTGACAGAATCAGCATTTAAGGGGAACAAGCTTTGGAAAAAAGCCATGTCAGTTTTTTCCTGTGGTGTGTTGAGTATGGCCCAGTGTCCTGGCTGCCAAAAACACCCCTGGCCCATCTCTGTGGCTTCAGAGACAGTGTGAATATATCTAAGACAATCCCTAGGTGAGTCTGGCCTGGGAATAAGGAGCTTCCCTGCTGTAGGAGATGCACTAGAAAAACCTTCAGTGGAACCTTCACAAGGAGGGAGTGCTCCAGAGATTCTTCTACACAGTGTTTTTCCAGGGTCTGTGATCTCAGTTGGGGTCTCTGAGTAGCTGTAATAATTAATTGCACCTCCAAAAACAAGGGAAGATTTTTCAGGACTTGTTCAGAAAGAGGATGCTCTCCTTGCCTTTCAGGGACCAAAGAAATGCAGGTAATCAGCTCAGGTGGCTCATGGCTCAATGCTGTCATGTGACTTATCGGCAGGTTTTGAGCTTCTATCCCATGAAAAGTTCAAATGCTTGGATTTAGGTTCGATAGTGAATCCGAGTGGGAGGTTAGGAGTTATGTGTCCCAGGTATGATGTGGGTTAAAGAACAGACCTCTATAACTCAGTGGCATCTTATGGGTTTTGTTGCTGGACTCTCCCAGCGACACTGGTGCAGGACAAAAAGGTTCTGGGAGGTCAGTTTGCCTGAGGTGCAGCTTTGCTACAAACAAATCTTTATGACAAGATAATCTGCTGCAGATGGAGACACAGCAATAAGTCCTTCCGCTCCAGCAGTATCTTCTGCACTGATTTCCTGACTCCTGCTATCTTCTCCTGCACTGGAGAGCTGCCTTTCTACACAAATATCTTTCCCTGAGAAAACCTCCTGGGGAATAACTCAGTATTTTTCAACCAAGTTGAGGTTACTCATTTTGCATTGCTGTCTTTCTCTTGTAAATACCTTTTCAGCTGCTCTTCTTTCCATTTTCTTACTTCCAGGAATGGTGAATTCTTAAAATATGGATGCTCTGTATTTGGAGAAATTGGAGAAATAATATTATGTATTTGGAGAAGTTTTCAAAAGACATCTAAAACACATTAGAATTTTAGAAGTTTAAACTTTTTTTTCCCTAGGAACTAAACATGCAATTTAAAAAACCATTGTCTGTCTCGGGTGCTTTCATGTGCCATATCACACACAGTGGTCCAGGTAGAAAAGCTATTATCAGTCCACCTCTAGAACCCACAAGTAGAGAAGTTGGATGTGTGCAGTTCAAAACCAGAAAACTACTCATTTACTGTAACAAAAATTAACCTAACAAGCAAACTAACTAGCCTTAATTCAATGGAAGCATTTACATCAGCTAATGTGCCATTTAATGTGCTGTGTAATACAATTCTGCATTCCTAATTGAGGAAAATTTTATGTGTGCTATATCAAATGTCTCATTGGTTGCATTTCAAATGTCTCCCCAAGTCTAATTATGCACCTGCACCAGGAAAAAAAAAAAAAAAAAAAGAAAATGAATTAAATGAATTATAACTAGTTCCTATTAAATTGTCTGAAATGAAATAACTACAACCACAGACATGATCTGAAATTCCCAGAACCTGAAAGAAAAACTCCTGCTGAGTTCAGTGGGCCTTGGCCCCAATCTTCTGCTAACACTGTTGTTACCATACCTATGCTCCACCAGCATGGTAAAAACAGGTGGAGGGAGCCCAGAGTGTTTTGGAATGCACAGGCCTAAGGGCAATATTAAAAATGCCATAAACAGCTGATAAACCCTTCATAGATTTTTCTAGCCTCACAACAAATGAAGACAGCTTTAGAGCAAGCAGGGAGAAGAAACATAGACAAATGCATTAGGACTGTTTTGATGAGAAACTCAAGTAACTGAGCTGTTTGTGGCTGTGAAAAAAATTATTAGATACTGTCAATTGTAGTGGGATTTTTTTTCCTTATGGTTCTTACAGCATTCTCAGTGAAACAGCTCTGCAGCAATAGGATTTTCAAAAGGCTTATGCTAAATACAGTGTGATGCATTTTGACTATGAAAAAGGTTGTATCACTTTATAGATATTTACCTCTGGTGCACTGAGATACTCCAGTTGCCAGTAAAAAGTGGGTAGGAATCCTTTGTTCCCTTTAGCTGTATTTCCTTACTGCGAACACCTTACAAGTCTCTATCATACTGGACATCAAAATAAGTGCTAGGATGGTGTGGGTATCAACAAAACAGAGTTCAGTTTAACTATATTATCAAGCATACAAACAAGTAGGTAAAGTTTGTGGAGACACTTATTTCTCAAAAAGAGAGGCCCATGCACAAGCTAGCCTTAATTTCTTGTAGTGTGTTCCCTTGCAGGAGTTGTAACATGAAATCAGGAATTCCTGCTCTCGAGGGCAGTTTTACTGAAATAGAGAACCCACACAGTGAGTTCTGCAGTCTTCAAGCCCTCCTCTTCTTTCAGCCTTCGGTGGCAGAATGTTTGTCAGCTGTAGGAGATGTACATCATACTTAACTCCAAAAACAGCGATTTTAAAGCAGATATTTTCCTAAACAATATTCTCCTTTCTAAATCCCAGCTTCTACATGCTGTGAAAACAAATGCATTGTGGCAGCAAAAATGTGAAACTGTTCACAGGCTGGTTTGATACATTCCTGAACAAAAGAAGAACCCATTGTCTTCTGCTGAAGAATGATTCTCGCCTTCTGTAAACAAGAAGCCATACCAAAGGGATGAAAATTAATGTGGTTACCTCTGAGAGGGAAGCTGTAACCTTCACAGAGACTTTCTTTCCAGCTGTTTTCAAAGGCACTGTAATGACTTCAGAGAACTGCAGTGACTCATTTTAGTTGATGACTACATAACTATTCATTTACACTTAATGAGTTTATTCCATCAGGTATTGGACAAATTCTAAACAAATAATGCCACTGAATCATACACATCAATAAATTTGAGCACTAAACTGATTCTGGGCAACAAAGGTAATGATAGAGAGAGCGGAAGAAAAGCTGCTTCCAATTAATGAAAATGCCCTCTGTATTTTCTAATAGCTCAAACATTAATTTGAAAATGGCTTTCTCGGCAATAATTTACAGACAACCACTTCATAATGGGGAAACAATTCAAATTTATGTGCACTCAAATGGTGATGATCTAATTAACTTATTAAATTCTTGTTGATTCTACAGTCCAGATGAAGTGTACCATTCTTCATGGGTTTCATACCCTGCAGTTTTAAGTTCTCACATTATCAGACTTCAGGCTTCAGTTGCCAGTGAAGGTCTTTTCTCTGGGACATCTTCTGGTGCAGAGTGGACAGAACCAAGATCCCAGGGATTGATTTAATTTTTTCTCTTTCCATTAATTCCAAAGATCTCTTTGGAATTAAATCTCTTCTACATTCGAGGAGCACTTGATTAAATTTAGCACTAGAATTCACATAGTCCTCAGCTGCTGTGGACTATAATTTAAATGGTGTGAAATATTAGTACACACAATTCAAGTTAAAGCTGATTCAGTCAGGGGATATCCATGCTAGATTTAAGTTCAAGAAGCTTAGCTTGAACCTTGTCAAGCTTAATGTCTTTCAAAGGAAGCGAGTTAGCTTTTGAAGCAAGGGAAGATAAAAAATTATCCATGGGACAAGACAAAAGAACACAGTCAAATCAGTCTGCCAAATCTAGTGTCCAGTGGCTTTAAACAATGATCAGTAATACCAATTTATCTGTAATGTATTTGTCAGCTGGAGCTACCCAAGCTTTAATCACTATCCCCTTGGATTTTTTGTACACCCTAGATAATTCCAAGGACAGTACAAAGTTGTTCAGACCCTTGGATAATGTGTAGAAAAGACTACTGAGGCACCACATGCTAGCATAAATTATTGTAAATAAATATGTAACTATTTCCAGCATCCCTTTCACAATAAAAGAGAGGCTTTCTGTGGCTATGCAGTGTGGCACATATTGGTATTGAGTAAACATGAGCCCTGAAACAGCCAGCCCTTCATTTGTGCTTCATGGCTAACCTCTCCACTTATTCCCTGTCCTGTTTTGACCTTGGGCCATTCCAGCCTTGCATGGTGGTGTCAGTGTAGTCCAACCTTGTTCAGACAGAGGATGGACTTAGTTGAAGCATAAGTATATTTTCAGATGTGACTTGGTGCCATAACTCTCTCATGAATATCCCCCTGAAGCTATAATTGCCTATATTCAAGAAAGAGAGAATTGATTAAAAACATACAAATACTTTAGCCTATTTCAGTCAAAACTTAAACTTCTTTCTCAAAACTGCCCTGAGTCTCGTCCAGTGTATGCAAATTCTGAACATGCCTAGATTGTTGAACATACATTTTTTTCCTATTCATTGAACATTTATCTTGCTTTTTATCAGAACAAAATTCCAGCTTTGTCCATTTACTATATTTGCCTGGTAACATTATCAACCCCAATATTTAAATGTATAATCTCACTTCCAATCATTCTTACACTGACTCTGGGAGTCCTTCCCATTCAACCAAAGGAACACCCTCTCTTTTTGGAGATCAGGATCTGAAGTCTGGATCAGTCCTTCCTTAAAATTCTCTGGAAACTTAGAAAGTTTGATTCTTTATCTGAGTACAGTTTAAATAAAAAGAAGTGTCAGTTTGACAGAAATTACCTGCAGAAATCCAGTTTAACTGGCAGGAGTCACTACCTGTGTTCATTAGGGTTCCTCTGCACAAGGCCACCTTGAAGAGGTGAGGCACATGAATTAAATATGTTAAGTCAGCATTCTTACATTGAATGCCTTCTAGAAGTTATCCACAGCCAGTAAAGGACATTTTATTTCCAAGTGAAAGCAGCCACAAATGGTTTAATGCTCTGTAGCTTACTCACGTTGTCTTCCCGTCTTTCCTTGTTTCATGTCAACTTCCATGACCACTCCCCCCTTTCTATTTGTCCACAGGTTCTTTAAAATGCTGTGTTGTTGTGGCTGTGGAAAAAGACAATTTTTTCTGTCTTTATTAGAACTCTTGCCATAGCAGAAGTGAAATTCTTGCCTAACACAGATGTTTATTCTATGTTTCAGGCAGGACAATTATTTTAAGTGCACCTCATGAAGCAAAGCTAGAAGCAGCACCAGATAAATGAAGTAAAGCCAAGTCAGACTCCAGGAGCACAGGCTAATTCTACCTACATATAGGAAAAACCATGATCCTAGTAGCTAAATATGTCACCATCATTAACATTATTCCTGTCAGCCTGGGATGGGGTTAATCATGGCTCAGCTTTTTAGTCTAGTGCTCAGTGACACTGTGCTGTCAGGATGACACTCCTTTTTGTCTCTGGTTTCCTGGCATGAAAGAAAGGCAGACACCTTTCTTCATAGCTTCATGCATGCTCCTCTGTATTCCCTGCACTTCTAGGAGCTCTTGCTGAAAGGTAGTCCAGCAAAATTTTATCCTAGTCACTAAGGTGTGGTCATTCTTTGCACATGTAAAATTTTAAAAAATCCAGCTATTTGAGATGGGGAGAATTTCTTTGGTTAAATGAGTCTCCTTCTTGGCTCAAATGTTGTAATACAGGTTGCAGTCCAAAGGACATTTTTATGACCACATTTCAGTGTAAAAAAGATCCCATGGCCTTTTGAAAATACAGTATCTCTGGCAGCATTGCTGCCCCAGTCTTAACTAAAGTAGTATAAATGCATAAATAGAAGGGATGAAGTGAAGGCCTTCAGGGCATTCCCCTAAAATAGGAACAGGTTTCTAACTAGGTATTTAAAGTGAATTTTCCCCTAATAGGAAACTATATCGCCAAAACTAGCTGTCATTCCAACCAGGTGACAGAAGGGCAGTATCCTTGTATCAGCTGACTGAAATTATCACACAGAAAAAAATGTCCCATTTTTCTTCTTTAATTCAGGTTGCAAGCATATATATTTTTTCAGGTTGCAAGCATATATATATTTTCCCAGAAAACTTTCTAGAGAGAGACCTCTATTCAATCTTTCTTTGGCAGTGTCTGGTGAGTTTTAATTCTGGTACTCAGCTCTGGGCTCTCGCTGAACACAACACAGCAACCATGGGGGCATTGGTGAGCCTGGGACAGAGGTCAGTGCCAAATAAAGTCATGTAACACTTGTGCATTGCTAAATGCAGGTCACTAATTTTACTTATCCCATTAATTTTAATGGTCTGATCACATCAGGATGAGGTAGATTGCTAAACTTCAATTATCCAGTAATGCCAAGGTGTGAGGATCTGCCACTTGCAGGATGGACACTGTCACTTTTACCTAGTCTAGGCATCACTGGGAGCTAAGGTTGTGTGTGCAGGCTATAAATTAACTGTTGCAGCAGCCTGAATCACTTGTGTAGCACTTTGGGATGCTTATGTCAGTGTATATCAAAATAGCAATATATCAACAACTGTCTGAGGTGCAGCACATGAGATAAAAAGAAAACGGGGTAATTTAAAAAAAAAAAAGGATTAGGCAACTAAGAGTTGCTGATAAGCAGCTTCAGAAGTCATTGCTCATATGCCAGCATTTTCTAAAATCAGCTCTGGTAAGGCTGTAGGCAAGGAGAGGGAGAGGGACTGCTGGACCTGGGTACAGGATGGAGACCCCTCAACTCTAGCAGTTTGAGCCAGCCCTTGGTTTGGCCTCATGCCATATCATTGAGAGGTAATTAGTTCAGGGTCATTTAAAATGTGCTCATTTGACCAAATGCAGCACATACCTCATCAAAATGAGAGGGATTTACATCAGTCTTACCATTTTTATTGAGGTTGATGCTAGCCATAATGGAAGCTATATATTTATAGACGCCTCCAGAAAGATTTGCTGTGTCATGTACTGCCTGATAAACAAGAGAATGAGATTTTGATACCACATGAAACAAAAAAAGGGGGAAAGGAGATGAGGAATGTCATTTGATGGACACTGATAGGCATTTATTCACCATGACCTAATTCACCGCTCGTTTCTGGAGCCCAGGGCAATGAATAACATATTAAGTAATATTAATGTGAAATATGGTTTCTGCCACAACAGCAATATTAGGAAAGAAACTGCCATTATATGTAAAAAACATACACAACCTTTCATTTTTGCAGGCTTTCCTTAGCTGCAGACTAAGACATATGGCAATATGGCTAGTTACATTAATTCTAATATTATTACCAACTCCAAAGCCTAGGACTTTTTAGTTACTTCACCAAACAACCCTATTCTAATTCCATTTCCTTCTGTTCCTAAGTTCCTTCCAACCCCTTTTAAATGTATGAATGAAGCAGGAAGGCAGCTTATGTTTTTATGTCTCTCAGCACTTTTAAAGATATTAACCAAAGCTCTGTATCCCCTCCCTCCATAGAAAAGCAGAAGCTTGGAAACAGCTCTTTATTTTCTAAAATCCTGGAAACAGGAGTGCATATTCACAGGTGTATTTGATGTAATATCTACAAACTCATTTCTTTCATGAGGAAAGCAGTAAGCAGATGAAACTAGGAAGCACTATTAAGAAAAGGCAAAAAAAAACCCCACATGAAATATGACATAAAATTGCAGCAATAGTATTTATGTTCTTTTACATACATGCCCATGAAGTATAAATCAGGATAATGCTGAGATTATACTCCTTCCCCTCTTTACTGGAAGAAGAAATGCAAATATTCTAGACATTACAATTCATTTCTTGCCTCTCTTGAAAACATATGTATCACACAGAGAAATATTTTTTTTATTATGTGATTGACTTGTAGCTGAAAATAAAAATACCTGTACTAAAATAAGGGAAAATTTGTGCACTAACAAAGGGAAACCTTGAAATTAAGCAAACAAATAAATAAATCCTAAAAGTTTAATGCCTGTTAAACATGGAGGCAATGTTCACTGCAGTTTTTCTAAGTGTGAGATACAAATACCTGAAGCATAAAAAGGTTACATTCAGAGGGAGTTGGTGTAAATTGTGGGCTGTACCACACACCTCATCTGTACTGCCATGTAGATCCAGACTGAGGATGAGGCTGTGGGGTACAGTGTGTCAAAGTCAGAGCAAGGGTGTCTAAGATCAGTTTTAGCTCCAGATCTAGGCCTGACCCATCTACACACCCCCACCAGCAGCTCTGTTTGCAAAGCATGTCCTTGATCATCACTGTAAAGTCCTCAGGACATGGAACTGGAAGCTCCTTGCATTGACACCCATGCAGGAGACAGGTCCATGGCTGTTCAGACAAAAAGCAGTGGTGTGGCACTTATAAAGTGCATTTGGCACTTTGCAAAGTGGCTTGCTGAGTAGGAAGACAAACATCACCTCAAGCATAAAAACACTGCATATGGCTGTCATGGGGTCAGGCTACGAAATTGTATTCAGTATTATGAGATAAGGGGAAGAACAACCAAAGTGCTCAACATCCCATAAGAATGAGGAAACTAAATTATTTACTTTTGAGGGTTGAAAAATAACCATGCTAAAAACAAACCAACTTATGAAAGCAATTTTTACAGAGACAGAAAATATTGAGAATCTTTGCAAATTAAGCAGTGTAATTGCAGATTATCTTTACTTAATAAAGAGAAAGTTTAGGCATCTCCAGAGCTTTAGCTGTTCTGTTATTATGTCACAATTGATAGGAATTTAATTGTTCCACTTGAGGATTATTTGCCTCTTATCCTCATGGTTATATCCTTTTGGCTCACAAAACAAAACTAGTTACTAGCAAAAGTTATTCATTTCTCTTAAAGAGAGAGTTTTCTTTTGAGATCTTGTGCTGAGATACTGGTCTTGCATACCTTTCTTTTGTAGAGAATGACTGGTTTCTGTCTCGAATTTACCACAGCCTAATGGTTTCATCTATCTCAGAGGAGCATAAAAGCTCTTAAATTTAAAAATTAAAAGTCCTTTCCTTTCTCTAAAATGGTAACTTTGTTGAAAGAATACAAGAGGTCTCCGTTTAGCAAAAAGTTGCAAATGAGATAGATGTCCCTAGACAGGTCTAAAAATCTTGAGCTTGATTCTCCTATCAGGAATCACCTGCAATCCACATGCCACAGGAGCCTCGGGATCAAGGATCAAAGGGATCAAGGCATGACCTGTATTGGATTGAAGCATATACGTGTGTACATGTAGCATGTACACGGAATTTTTTTTTGCATTGTCCTTAAACACGAGAATCATTACATTCCAGACTTCAATGGCAACTACACGACTCCTACAATCACACAGAAGGCAACCACCTCTATGCTTGCTCATGAATAGGATTACCTTTGTTTCCATGCTCTTCATTTCCCCCCACCACTATTGTGCTTTTTTAGCATAATATTAACCTAAAAATGATCCTCTTCTTGCCAATTGGTGGCCCGCCATGAGAGCTGATTTGAGCAATCAGCAAAATCCCCCATCTGGTATCTGGACTTCCAATGTATGTCCTGCACATTAGCACAGCTGAGCTTCCAGCTGAGACCCTCTGTGCATTTCCACCAGGTGAGCCAAAATACTAAGCCAGGAGGTGCTTTGTTAAACCTGTCTCAGCTGGAAGTTGGTCTCTGCAATATTTTTCAGTGTTATTAAATTAGTTCATTCCATTCACAGATTCAGATGCTATTTTAGAACAGTTTTACTCTTTTCCCCAGGCAACCTGTTTTTTTATTACAAGCTATTTTTATGTGAATCTTGTTCTACAGATTTCTTGGAAGAAAGAAAAATGGTCTCTGAGCTTAAGGTGTGCTCTGTGCCTGCTGTTCACTGATTTATCATGTGAATTTGGCATGATGCCTTTTTTCCTTTTGCTCAACTCTTATGTTTCTCCCTGAAAGCTTTGTTAAAAAGACCAGTACCCAGGAAATACAGTACCTGTGATTTTTATGAATTACATTGTGTAGTTAAAGATTTTTGAATTATGCTGGTTTTTTCAGAAGTGTTCTTATTATTTGCTCTCAAGTATTTTCCCTTGCTGAAGAGAGGAGGTAATAATATCCATCATGAACGTATCTGAAATGTCTCTTTGGATCATACCACCATATCTCGTCTCATTTCTTTTTATTTTCAATGCAGTCTATGGCTAGATGTTTATGTTATTTGTAAGCCTAATTCTTCCCACCTTTGGACACATAAAAGTATCTTCAGAGTCTAACTTAGAAGCATTGTCAATAAGAAAAGATAAGCACCTTCAGTTAAGTTTAGACTTTCTTTGTTAGCACCTATCAAAAGTTTTTGAAGCCACTACCTGTTTTGAGTCAAGTGAAGGGACAACTACATTGTCAGAGAGACCTCAAGTGACGATTGTGTAGAGGAAAGGAGCTTATAAAGACAATTACCAAGGGTAAACAGAGTTCAGCCCTGATGGTTGTATTTGGTTTGCCTAGCAGCCAAAAGGCTGCCAGCTGTTCATGCACATGGCAAATCACATCCCAGCCAGGGGCACAGCCTCTGCCTGACCAGCAAGCAAAACACGTTTGGTAGAAGACATGGGAGATGACAACATCTGTGTGTAGGTGTAAGATGTGTAGATTCTATGATAAAGGTTCTTTGAGCAGATGAAAGTGGTATGGCTCGGAGCTGGTCAAACTGGGGAATATTTCAGGGTCAGTGGAGAGATTGTGGAATCTCTGACCCTGGAGGTATTCAAACCCTAACCAGCCATGACCCTGAGCAACCTCTTCTACCTGACTGCTTGGGCAAGGTGGGTCAGCCTGGAGACATGCAGAAGTCCTTCCAATCTCTGCGATTCTGCGACTTGGTGAACCATAAGGCACATGGAAGTGATGAGGACAACCTATTAAGTGGGGATGCCAGAAATGTGAAACATGCTGGAGGGTGTTGTTGAAGGCCATAAGGGACATGGAATGTGGGTGTGGAAATCAGGTTGTTAGGGTACTGTGGGGCTGTAAGAAGGATGATAAGGGTCCCCAAAAGACGGTGGGCTTGGCAGTGTGGATGGAACTTGAAGTACTGAAAAGGGTACATAACAGATGATGGAGGTGGGATTCACAAGAGCCAGATAGATATATTACCAAAGAAGATGAGGAATATAGACAATCTCTAGGAAAATATGTCCTGATTAGTTCCATGGTCTTGGGAGGCTTCCTATGTTTCAGCATGTTTTCAGTTCTTCAAATTTTTTCTACACCTTTATGCAGAATCTTCACTGCTGGTTTGGTTTTTGTCCCGGTTTTTGTATTGTGGTTTGGGGGCTTTTTCCTCCTTAATTTTTGTTTTAATGTCATACATCTCAGTGAGACCAATTCTCGCTTTCTTGAGTTAATTGTAGGCAAGAGGTGGAACCTGTTTACCATATGTTACTTTTTAATTAATTCTTTCTTTCTGCATGCTACTCTTTGATACAAATTACTTAGTTAGGCTCTTTTATTGTGGTTACAGGGTGCTAATGCACTTCTAGCATATCATAAGAGTCATTTCTATCAGAAGAGTTTAGCTTTGATCCTGTTATCCTTGTTGATTACCACTATTTGCATATTACTTGATTCTCCAGGTTTGTGATGTATTGTGTGGTCTGGTTCCATCCTCTCTTGTCTCTCCAGGTTCCTTGTTTGCTTTGCCTTCCTGCTTTGCACTGCTTTGGTGTAAGAGATATTTCAAAACTCATTAATTTCAAAGGCAAAGGTTTGTTTTACACATTTGCTTTTTTAACTTTTGGCAGCTTTAGTTTATTTCGTTACAAATGAGCCTTTGATATTCATCAGAGATCCTGTGGTGAATTGTTTGCTATTAAATTCCTGGTTGAAATAGAAAGTAAAGTAAAATGACACTGCTTCAAAGAATCAGTGCTGAGAAAATGAGGAAAGCAGTAACTTCAGCATCAAGTTGATGGCCAGGTGTGCTTCCACATTCATTTTCTGTACAGATGTCACACTTCTGTCTGCATGAAAGTTTGCAGTCAGCTTCTAAACTCACACAATGAGAAGTGCCTAGTTTTTATGGTGTTTGGGACAGTGAAGGTCATTTCACCAATTTGCGTGTGTCTCCCCTGTAGAGCCATACATTCACCACTCTGTTTTGTCATTTCCAGGATGCTCATTATGTTAACCACCTATTAACCTGCTCTTTGGGTAAATGAGGTATTGATAAATGGGAACTAAAGTTATTTCCAATTATGAATGATTGTGTAGGTTTCTCATCTGTGCCCATCATCTTCCTCTAGTGTTCTCCTTATCGCTGAATGGATTCATCCATTTGGCTTTATTAATAATTCTCAAATTTACTTTTTCTTCTGCTGCTTGTGCATGCTCTGATGCTCATGCCTTCTTCTCTTGGATGTTTCACCTTTGATTGGCTGCCATCCCATATCAAACACACTATCTCCAAAACTGATTTTTCAAGACTGCCTTAGAAGTCATCTCTGCTTCCCTCACCTCCCATGCTGTCAGTGACACGATTTTCCCTTACCTCTCTGGGACATGACTTACTTACCTCTGCCACCTATTCTTCCAGACGAGCCGAATTGTCATTGCCACATTTTCCTGTTGCCTCACATATGAGCCTCTTCCTTGGGTCCCATGAGTATATCAGATTCAGAACCCTTGCTTTCATGTCTCTATGTGAATTTTCTACTGTTACAGTTACCCCAAAACATTTTTCATACCCCCTTTCCTACTTCCAGTGTCATCTCTCAATGTGATTACTCATTTAATATATGGCTGAATCTCCTTAATGACAGGAGATGGATTAGGTATTCTACAATTTATTTACTTTCCTTAAGCTCACCTATGGCAATGATTACTCAGTAGGATGAAGAGTAAGGTGGAACATAAGCACAGCACCTTCCTTTACCTTGTGAAAGGGTATTTCAGCTGCTGCTCCAGATCAAATCATCCATAGTGTGAGAGGACTGAGTTTAGTGAGACAGATCCAGTCTGAGTTTACAGTGCTCAGGCTCTGCCCTTCCAGAAAGTTGTAGGCTGGGATCCATATGTCCCATAATAGATTTTTATATATCCTGTGCAAGTGATGAGCAAATGAGGGTCATGCCACAGCTTCCTCTCCTTATTGTCCTTCAGGTTTTTTTTTCCAATGCGTTTTTTATGGTTTTTATAAAACTGGTCAGGCTGATGCTGTTCCAGTGCTGGACCACCCTCTGGGTGAAGAACCTTTTCCTATATCCAGCCTAAACCTCCCCTGAGTCAGCTTCAGGCAGTTCTCTCAGGTCCTGTCACTGGTCATGAGAGTGAAGAGGTCCCTTCACTCTTCCCCTCATGAGGAAGTTGTAACTGCAACGAGGTCTCCCCTCAATCTCCTCCAGGCTGAACAGACCAAGTGACCTCAGCTGCTCCTCAATGGCTTTCCCTCAAAGCCCTCCACATGCACAGAAACACAAACACACAGGCCAAGAATACATTCAGGAATCTTTAAATAATCTTGTATTATAGATGCAAAGGGGCACTTTGAAGTAAAAAATGCTGGTTTTCTTGTTTATATGTACAAAATACACACATAAAAGAAAATGTAGAGCCATAAATCCTACTATTAGAGAGTTTCACTCTGCTTTTGTAATTTTTGTAATTTTGGAGGCTTTCTCCTGAACCAGCAGGATATAATTTCTTAATGATACAATAATGTCTTCAAGCATGAAGCATTCTGTGTTCATACTTGCAGCCTTAGTTCTACTGGAATCAGGTAGAATAAGGAACCCAGTGCCTTTCTCTTTAGAAGACACAGTGCACACAGCCAAGATTACCATTTTTGTAAGCAATGAGGAATCTTTCAAGTAATCTATGTAGATGTTATCTTCCCTGATGTGGCAATTTTCACATTTTTGTGAGAAACAAAGTTAGCTTTTTATGGAGCCAGTGACTAGGCCTGAGAGTTTCATCTCTGTACAAAGCCAAACTGAAAAAGTGATTTACATCTTTGGCTCGCTTAGGTTACTAACACCTGAATAAAACATTCTCAATTATTTCTGAAGGTTTGCCTCCAAATTTTTCACTGTTTGGACGGCTTCTGTGTATTATCAAGTGTTTTATTTTTTTTTTTTTTTTAACACGTTAAAGGTTTTATATAAAAGGTAGTTGGTTATTATAATTGAGATGTAGTCATAAAATTGAAACAAAATTGTCCAAATAATTTACTGGTTTACAAGAAATGTTTACTAGTAATATGAACTGTGAATATTCTGTGCATAATGAATACAACTCCTTTTCAGAGAAGTTTAGTGAGACACATTTTGAATCTGCAAATATCAAACATGCTAACATGAGCCTCATAACTCTCATCTTTTTGATGAGAGTTAACAGACAGATTTCTTTGACAAGTAAGGTCTTTGTTTTCTCTTCTGGAGAATAGAGTTTTAATGAGTAAGTCCCTGGAGAAAGTGAAATATCTTTCAGGAATTATGAGAAAATGGGGGGAAAAGAAAAATGGAAGAAAATAAGTGGGGGGGAGAAAAGATTTTAAAAATTGGTGTTTGGCATAAGGAAGATTAAGGACAGCATTCTGACTAGGAGCTTCAATTTGCAATGCAAAGCCTGTATTCCAGAAAAAACATATTAGCCTTATCCCCAGACTGAACCAGATTGAAAAATTGTATTTTCTGGTCATGAACATTTCCCATAATGTAGTATTGTGCAACTGAAACTGCCACGGTCTTCCTGTTTATCATCCCAGGTTTTTTGTGAAAAGTGCAGCATCAGCCCTTTGCAAGATAGGGTCACAAGATAGGAAAATTGTTGCTTCATTTCAACAATTTTACTACTTTTCTTTATATAATCTGTGTGTTATAGCCATAGCCTTCTCTGCCAAGTAAGCACAAAAGATTGCCCTTTGCCTACCTTCTGTATTTTTCTGTACCTGGCAAGCAAGAAAAATCCATGAATTTTACTAGTTCTTAATAAATACTCACCAGTGATATGAAGCAGCAGGGGAGATGCAAAAGGAATAATAATTCTCTTAAATGAAAAGGAGTCAGATTAAGCCAGTTCATTTATGTTCAGGAAGGAGAAGGAATATGCTTACATGTGATAAAAATAAACTGATGAAATTTCTAATATTTATAGAACATTGCTCGAAAATCATTTCAATGTGAATAATGAATTGCCTTTAATCTTCCCATCTGAGCCAGGCTTACCTTCAAGCCTGCACTCTTACCCCATTTCTTTTGTGGGAACTCCTCCTAGTTTCTGCAGGAGGGAGAAGACAGGGCATTAGGGGATCTCCCACTCTTGGGGCTGGAAAGGCATTAATACAAATTACTTACTCCCCAGTCTAGTTCATTATATCTGTGGAGCTGCGGTAGGGAAGTATTTCTAATCATAATGCCACCTTAAGGGGGAGATCCCCATGCTGCCAGCATGACCCTGAAAAGCCCCAAGGGCCAAAGAGCAAAAAGCTGCTCTCAGGAGATTGCTCACCTGAGGAGCACTGCACAGCTGCATCAACGATCTACTAGACACAGTGAAAATATTTACATTTCATCCACAGTTTAACAATAAAGAATAATGTCCCACTCCCTGCCAGGTAGAACCAGATATCAGTTGTTTCAGCACCAGCATCACTGTTGGGTCATTTTTGGGAAACCAGAAGAACATAGTTCACTGCAGAGGGGTCAAATTCACAGCTCTTGCTAGTGGTACAGTGCTGCAGCAAACCTGTAAGAGCTTGGATATTCTGGATCCACAGCTCACATCATAGCAATTCACCTCTCTTTGCCACTATTTAAGATTCTAATGGTTGGATAATACTTAACCGCACTGAAACCAGCGCAGCATTTGTCATTTTGCACTAAGTTTTCATCTGAAATGTCCATCTGCTGTTCCACTCATCAAGACACAGTTATTCCAGCAGGAAAAAGGCTACTTATAGACACTTGACCACACCTCAGCTCCAGTTTAGTAATTTGGCTTTGGCTGAAACACATTTCAGGGCTGGCTAAAAGGTGAATGTTCAGAATGGGACAGCTGTTTTCTGACCTGGCACCAGCTGGCCTGGCCACACCTCTCCCCTCTTCACCACACCTGGTTCATGCCTGTTCAGCACTGATGCCTGTGCACACCTATGTCATCAACTTTCCTTTGTCTTTTACATGGCAGTATCCTGAAACATGCAAAACCTGGTCTTCCTGAGTCTCATTTGATATATTCAGAGTGTTTAATCCTTGTTATAGTACTTTTCATAGTGTTTACATGTTGGGTTGTAGACGAGACCAAGAGCATGAAACAACTGGCATCGTCAGAGGTCCCAGTTAAACCCATGTACTGTTAACTTGATGATCAGAGCTGTTACTTCCTCACCAATGCATACACAAAGCTGGGATGGGTTGGAGGCAAATGTGCATAGAGGAGTAGTCATTATCACAGGGATAGAAAAAAAAAGGAAAAGAACTAGTTGGACACAAGAATGGAGGAGGAGGAACAGAAGATTGTAGGGTTGCAGCTTGGTTTGGTGCACCTTATAAGGCTTTTGGTACCCACAGGGTGTCACAGCTAAACCTTCCCATTGCTCACTGCACCTGTGGGTGGTGAAAGAGCACTCCTACTCTCAGATTAACCTAATCCATGGATTTTCAGGGGGGTCACCATCCAGCCTCCATCTTTCTAAAAATTCTTCAATGACTCAGAAGAAATCTGAGCAATTTTTATTTTATGATTATGTCATAGTTCATAAAATAAAAATATTTTTTAACTTCATAAAATCATACCAATGCCTCTGGTGTAACATCTGTTCTAAACAGGGACTTTGCTCTGCAGCTGGCTACTCAAGCAAAACTCCAGTGTTCTCACAGGGGAGATATTGATATGCCCAGCTAAGGCACATGGAAATGGAGTCCACTACAAATTGAGGTAGTGTGCTAAACTGGTCTTTTGGCACTGGGCTAGCAGGCTCCTGAGCAGTGATGTCAATGACATTTACCTGCACTATAGCAGTTACTGTGGAGTCTGCTTTCCATATCCTAGTGCCTCACTTCAGCTTCCTTAGTGTCACTGGTCACTACTGGTCTCTTGGAGTAACAAAAAGATGAGAATTACTCACTTTTCTGTTAGATTGCCCTAAGAGGGCAAGAGTAGTATCTGTGATAAAACCTGAAAATTGTGTATTCATACACAGTTATGTTCAGGACCTACCACTGATTGTTTTGATGTTTACTTCTCTCCTCTAATTTCACTTTTTTAATTGCTTCACCTTCTGTCATTAGTCTCTCATGGATCATCATTTGCACATTTCGATGCTGCATTCCCATGGTCTGCAAACAGCTCACTAAATGGAGGGATGTGGGTCCAGCACCCTGCTGGGCTCTTTCAGTGCCAATACCCGAAGTTGCCAGGGCTGAGCTCCTGGGAGGCTGTGCAACTACCTGCCTGTTCTGTCTTCAAGTGGGCATGAGTTGCATAAAACAGGCAGGAGATCCCCCTGGACTGTGCTTGCCAGCTGTCCAAAACTCCTTCCAGTTGGGATGTGCTGCTAACTTGCAGGGCAGAGTAAGGAGTGGGAATAGATGCTGGTGACCCACAGCAAGGGCAATTCACTCTTTCATTTAGAGATGAAGAAGACAAAATGCAGAACACAGCATGCTGTCTATATTCACTCCTAGAATGTATAATTTGTCAAAATAATGTTCTTTTAATACCTAATTAGACTTTCTTACCAGCCTGAGGCACTAGTACTTCTTGTGGTTAATCAAGACCCCTGTCGCCAGGGTAAGTTCTCCTATACAGCAGCCACATTCTCCCACTTCAATGAGGTTGGGAAAAAACAGCCTGATTTTGAATCAGTTATTTTTACAGGATATCCCTGTTACCTTTTGGAAGAAATTTGTGAAATACTGAGTATGTTATGCTATGATTTTAGAGATTATTCAAACACCCTATGGAAAAGCTTTACAGAAAAAACCTGTGTCAGTAGCTAAATAAAGAATGTGTAGGGAGAAGATATAAATTTGGGTAGTAGTGAGGAAGGAAAAGTTGGAAAAGAAGGTGAAGAAACACAGCACCGCTTTATTTCAATCTTCTGTGGTCAAACAAAAGCAGTTTTTAGATCCACTTTCAGTAATTTAAATCTGCTGACCTTTAGATTCTCACTTAGAATCTATAAAGCAATGTGAAATCCATATTTCAGGTAAATATGTGACCTTGTTCCAGAGGAAACTTGGTAATCTTAAGTCTGAGGGTATGTGGCAAGGGATAGTCTGTTAAATAAAGCTATGGTATGAAGGACATTCCCTTTAATACAAATATTTCACCTCTTGATATTTACTGTGCAGATGTGGCTATGAAATCTTTCCCTTTGTGCATGGACATTTTTTGCAGTTCCCATTTTCATTTTTTCTGTATGCTCTTATTAAAATTCACATCACACCACAGTTCAGTTCTATTGAAAAAAAAATCCCACTGTATTCCTTCCTCTCATACATTCCTGTGTGCAGTTTTGGTAGCACTTACCTCCATTGATATTGTTAAAGTTTCATAGCAAGCCTTCACACTGTTCTGCTTTTGTGTAATCTTTATAGTAATAGGGCTAATTCAATAATATTCACACTGCCAAGTGAAGAAGCCCATAATGTAAAACTCAATTACCTTTTCCATTCCTTTTCTCAGTTGCTTTTCTGCTGTGCTTAGTCTTTTATCTTCTTCACTGTAAACAGGTAGCTTATTTAAATTTAATAGACACCACTGCCTTCCTCGTTTCATTTTTTTCCTTTGAACCTTCTAGACACTCTCATGAGATGTTCATTCACCTTTGTGTAATACCATAGTAATAGCAATATAGGGGGGAAAAAAATGTAATGATTGCATAAAAGCTACAGTAAATGTCTAATGAACACCTTGTTTATGAAGAATTTTGCTTGGATTCCTACATGCACTTTGGTAAATTATGCAAATTAAATATTCATTACTTAGTACTTCATTAGTTCGCATTTGGAACGTTTTTTCTTCTTTATAGTAGCCTGGGGTAAAGGTTTTTTTTAATATGGCTTATTCTGTTATTTTTTTCAGAAAATCTTTAGTTACAATGTGAGAGGAAAGTTGTATTTATTCCACAACAGCCTAGAATAACCATATATTCAGGAGACTGAGTATTCTCTCCCACAAGAATACTGTGTATGTTCACAAATTGTTCAGAGTTCTTATTTCAATAACCAAAGTAACTAAATATTTAAACTGATTTTTGCAGTAAGTTTGCTTACTGATCCTATCCCCACCCAGAAAGAATTACAATTCCATTAGCATGAGCAGTATGTGACAAATGGGGACGCACAAAGCATGCGTTCCGCACCGTTGCCTTGCATTGCTCACAGTCTGTGCTGGCTGTGACCCTTCAAGCGGATTTACCTGGTGCAGGAGAGAAGTGCTGCTCACCAGCCCCGAGAAAGTGGAAGGAATCACCAGGAAGGTGGAAGCTGGGGGTCCAGTAACCCCAGCTGCCCCCTGAGGGAAGGTGGCCATGGGATTGTGCCTGCCCTCAAGACCCTGGCCAACACACAGAATTTGTTCTTGCTGCTATTTGAAATGTTGGAAGGATGTTAGCTGAATGAAACCTCTTGAAAGGTTTAGTGCTTCTGATTTGCTTTCCTCACATATTCCTTCATCCTCAGACGTGGTATCTGGGGATACAGTCCCTCTCCAGAAAGTCTCCTCGCAAGCTGTGCAATGCTTTAAAGCAGAAAAGCATTTTCTGATTGTTTATGGGCAGTAAGCCATGTCAAACTTTGTTGTTCAGACTTGAAACTAGGAAGGCTGGCAATTCCAGCTGAATTTCAGACATACTACAGGGAGGGAATTCATTAAAAGAAAATCTTAAAAGAGCTTGGGTTTAGCTTGTTGGTTTTCATTGAGCACTCAGTGGAGAGATGTGAAGGACAGATCCCTGATCTGGTGATTAGTAACAACACAGAGAGAAACAATTTGCTCTGTTAGTCAGCTGTCATATTGGTCCTTGCCAGAGAATATTCTTTTAATTCTCTTTCCAAGTAGTCCTAGGCAATAGGATGTGTTTGCATGGGTGATGGGATGATTTGAGTGTGTTGGCCTATCCATATTCAATCAGTAAAGCTGCAGAATGCTGAGCAGCATGTTGGATGCTCAAGCCCCAGTGTAGGGTCAAGTGTAAAGCCAAGCTGCTGGTGGTTTGGGGAGAATATGAATCCAGGGTTGCAAAGCACGATTCATGTGATTTCACTGAGGTTACACAGGGAGCCCATGGAAGAACCATTAAGAATTAGTGTCTTATGATTACTTTTCTTCTCCATCAATAAAAATTTGTGTCTATTCTGCCAAAATGCTGTGTTGCAATAAAGTGTGATGCTTTTAGTCACTACTATAGGATGCAGTAATAACAGAGTAAACCTATGTTTAAATGAGATTGTGACTGCTTGAGGTCCTTATCCTTCCCCAGCCAGCAGGCACTGCACATATTTTGGCAAGCCAGCTATTCTTGTGCCTCTGGCAGTGCAAGTGGAAAACTGGGGAGAAATAGGACACTGCTAAAAATAAACAGTTGCATCTGTACTGGGTTAATAAATCAGAAACAGGCAAACATTAAATCTGAACAGTGTCCACCTCTCTGTGTGCATGCATTTTGCTGCATACTAATTTTCTCATTTTTGTGAGAACTGCATCAAACACAGATCAAGTTCTACCTCAGAGGCTGCATGAAAATCAAATCACATGTGGATCTTGATTTATTCGCTGGGAGCAGGCATCTCTAGACTATGTTTAGAGCTTCTAGGGAATGCAATGGAAGAGGTACAAATCAAGGTAAGATGCCTTATTACCAGTCATTTTCCTAATAGGTAGTTGTTTTAACAGCAATAAATAAGCATCACTTGAAAAGTTTAAGGCAATAGCCAAGACTGGATCAGAAGAGCTCTATGCTTGGTCTTTGCATGTTTTATTGAGCATGGTCCACCTGAGAGTTATTTCCAGTTTAGCTGGACAGATTGCTGTTAGAAGCCAGCCCATTAGAGCAGTGTAGTCCAAAGTTTCTTTAGCTTCTTGCAAATGGCTTCTTTTAAAAGATGTGCTGCTGTGTTGTTTGCATCCTGTCACATAGTACACACACATACAGATCTGAAGCCTAGGCAGAGAGCTCCCTCACCAGTCAGAGGATTCAGTTCCTCCTTCCCTGTGTCCTCTGCTTCAATGGACTGTTGCACTGGTTTGTTACTGGTTGCCTTTCCCTAGACTTTTCACCCTCAGAACCGATATCTATTTTTGTATTCACCAACTAACTTGAGTGCAACTCTCTCCAAAATATGTCCATATTAGTCCCCAGTTAAATGTTGCCTATCAGTTTTCATTTGCACACATCTGTGTGTGCTTATTGGGGTGAGGACTCTTGTGCACATTATCCTCTGATCTGTGTCCAAGTTTGCATCTCAACAGACCTATGTTGTTTGTTCTGATTCAGAGGTTGTGGATTAATTTCCAGGCATGCAGTGCAATATCTAAGAGATTCTGGGCCCTTTGGTGGAGTGAACAAGGCTGACCATATGGTAGTTCTCTGGAATTAGTTTTCTACCTCAGGAAGGTATGACAAAAGCAGCATAGGCACAGGCACACAAATACACACCAGGGTTTTAAAGCATGCTTCTTCACTGAGCTCTTCTGGTGACTGAAGAATGCTGCTTCTCTCTTGCTTCAGCCACCCCTTCTGCCCACAGCAAGGAGTCCTTGCCAAGCTCTCTTGAGGGTGTTTGAGGAGGACATTCACCTGAAGTGAGAAGATGTCTCACTTCGCTTCCACTGGTGCCACAGGACTCATGAACATCATAGTATGTTGAACACAGATAGATTTCCCCAAAAAAGCAGTGACTAGTAGTGAACTTTGTCTAAATAAAAGCGACCAAAAAACACTTATGGAGATGGCTTATCTAGTGCAAGTAAGATTGTATGTTTAATGCAAAAAACACAAAGAAATGTACTTTTAAACATAGTGAGCAAATTAACATGGGCCCAATCTATAAAAAAACATCTGATGACACAAACATTAACATACAAAATTAATATCTTCGGCAAGGCACTTACACAGCTTGAAGCACAACTCAAGATGGTTAATGAACCCCCTTGTGTATATTATCCAACAAGAAGACCTGTGTCATCAAATATTTTTATTGTTAGTTGAGATTGCCTACACTCTATAATGCAGCTGTAACTGAGAGCTCAAATTGTGATTTCTATTGTGTTGTCTCCAAGTAAAAATCTTGAAACAATCTAACACTGCCCTTATATCTAATCTCAATCATGCAGAGCCATATGAATTCTGTGCTTAGTTCACTATGCTTTTAACATGTTTGAAATTATGTAGCTAGGATAGATCTTGTACTTCATGACTGTTCAGGGAAGATGGGAATAATGACATGGCACCATGAGGATATCACTGTATTTGTTAAGTGTCCTTGCATTTCTAATCATCAAATAAACAAACAAACAAATAAATAAATAAATATCATCAGTAATGCAGAGCCATTTCAGAAACAGCATAAAAAGAATGAGAAGGTTTATAGCCATCTCACTGGTGACAGAGACATCAAATGGAGACAATATTCAGCATTAATTTAGTGTCTGTTTTGATTCCTTGCAGTTGGGCAGGAAATGAGGTTTGAGTGACAACTTTATTTACTGAGTTGTAGGCTGATGAAAATTTGCAACATCCATGCAAAACAGTGGAGTTTTTCATTAACAAGGCTTGATAAGATACAGTGAAAATATGAGTAATTTTCATTAGCTATTTTTCAATAAAAGGCATAGAAAATAAATTATATTAAAACCCTGCTCTGCATAATTCTGCCTTTGTGTTTTCAGAAGAAACCTTATCACAGTACCTTTTAATAATACGGAACACCTATTGCAGAATTCGTTGTTTTATCCGTTTTTTTCTGGAAATACTAATGGTTCTCTTCCTTTTGCCTTCAGCCAAAGCTCCCATTTGTGATTTAGAGAGTAGTTTCCCCAGTATTCTTACATTAGTGGTGCCTATGAAATACCTGGCAGTTTAATTGCTGTGGACACTACTTTAACCAAATGTGCATTTTCAGATGCAGACTCTCAACTGCTTTCAAAAAAGCTGGTATGTGTGCAGTGGCTTGTGCACCCTGCAAGGACATTCATATTGTACCTAATGCTGAATTAAAACCAGAAGAAAGAGTCAGAGATAAAAAAGGTGAGGAGAGCACAGCCCCAGGGCACTATTATGAATATCATTCTCGTGGAAGATGTCATTAGTGCTGGCATTTGAGATTGAAAATAGGAGAAGTTATTATAAACCTCTCATAATAACAGTAATAACAATGCTTTAGAATAATTTTTAAATTAACTGTATTAGTAAACTCCTTTAGGTTTAGTCTTTCCCTGGCTCCCAGCAGAGGAATTCTTTAGAGGGCTAACACCAGCTACATGTTTCCTCCTCCTCTGACAGCCTTCCTTGAACTCTACATAGAAGTCAATTTACCTCCTCAATATTCATACAGGTGGCAGCTTCTACATAGAAATATTTAAACGAAAGCCAATTAAAGGTTTGGCAAACTGTTTTCAGAAAAGAAAGCTGGGGGTTCCAAAGCACTGAAAACCAGAGCCAACTATAGAGAAAAAAACCAAAACCAAACTGTTTTCTTTTTCCAATTTAAAAGCAGACCTCTCCCGGTGCACGATTTTTCTAAGTGACATGGGACTAAAGACACTATAGTTAAATATAGAAGAATAATAATTTTCCTTGGCTTTCTGAAATAGCACACAAATATCTGTGAGTAATGCCACAGTGAGCAGGATACTTTATAAAACCCAAACAACTGTCACACATAGGTTATAAGGTCATTTCTCACACGTAAGATAAGCTGGAAATCCATCCCATGGATCGAATCTGAGAAAATGTTATGAAGTTTCAAAATAAAAAATGAGTTTCACATGTTATTTTATTTCTCAAGGGCATTTTGCTAAACATATGCATACACTCTCACAGCTTACCTACAAAAAAGAGAAAGAAATCAGTATCACAGGGATTTAAAAGATGAAGTGTTCTTTAATTGCATGGTGTATTATTTTTTATTATGTATACAATGAAAATTTACAATTATACAGTGATGCAGATTATTCAAAGCAGTTATTCACTGCTTTTTCCTGATTGTACTCAAGATACTGTAGGCAAATTTTATTATTGTCTCATGGAGGATAAAACTGAAACATGGAGTTCATGGTCAAAAGCCATAATGATTTATCTCTTGTTTCCTAAATGAAGTATCCAAATCCAAGCCCAGTGCAGAAAGTGCGTATCTGGGCTTCAAGTAAAATATTCTTCAGCTCAGCATGTGGCTGCTGCCCTCTTTGCCTTTCGAGCTCAGCAGAGGCTGTAGATATTCAGCATCTCTGAAAACCAAAATTTCCTGATTCACCCTTTAGGCAATCAAATTCAAGTCTCTTGTTTTAAATTAAGTCTTTAAAATTTTCTGGGGAAGTGACTGAACAAGTCAGGAGCAGCAAGCCCACTGCTTCAGCCACTGATCAAGGGCATGCAGAACACATGAGGCAAGGGTCCCTTGGTATGAGTTTTCCCAAGGGCTGCCCTCATTTCCAGAGACGTGCATCATAATGGCACTGCCCTGCTGGTAGCTGCCACCAACCAGCTGAGCATATGAAGTCAAGTTTTCACAAAA